>NC_052499.1:50875327-51018070 GCF_016617805.1 Bactrocera tryoni
CATGTTGTCCGAATGGACGAAAACACTCCAGCTCTGAAAGTATTCGACGCAGTACCCGCCGGGGGAAGCAGAGGAAGAGGAAGACCTCCACTCCGTTGGAAGGACCAAGTGGAGAGGGACCTGGTTTCGCTTGGAATATCCAATTTTCACAAAATCTTTAGACTAGTGACAGTATAGCAGTCAATAGGCAACTTTATACCAAAATATGCCTTATGAATGGATGTATGATACCAAGCAGAGGCAATTGCAGTGCAGCAGATTAAATTTCATGTGTTAATAGCTGTCTTCGTTTCGTTAAGCGTTGAAGAGTTTCGAACCGAACCGTCTATACCAGATACTCAAACAAACATGCAGCACTTCAGGCGCAAACCTGCACCAACATGCCTTTTGACGAATGTATAACAGTATTATAATCCTTTCTTAGTGGATAAATTCTTTTTTTTATCATGTACTCTGTTGCTGCTCTTCCATAGTACTTTTTTGACAAGAGCAGAAGAGAGTAGAGAATGCTGAATCCTCTAAAATAATTTCGCTTAAAAAACAAATAATATCCTTCCTCTGCGCCTCTGTGTAACGAATTCACATCGCATCGATCCTGGAATGCACAGCCCCATAGCAGCTCACAAATTGAAAGCAGATACTACGCTGATTATATGATTCGTCCTGTAAATTCATTAATAATCCGCACAGCGATTACTCCAATAACGGTTAAGCGCAGCCGAGGCGCCTGACGGCATTGGTAATACGAGTAATAACGAGTAATACGAGCATGCATGTGAGTACATTAAAATATAAAAAAAAAAAATTAAAAAAAAAATCCAAATAATAATAATGAAGCAACACAAAACGTTGGCAAACAGCAGAAAAGCAGCGAATTGGAAAATTTTCGATTACAATATTTGCGCCGTTTTTCTGCTTCAGTCCGTTTTTTTGCGTTGTCGATTTTTAACAAATTTGTATTCAGCATGTTTATATGGTTGTTACTGTAATTGACATATTACAGCGTTTGGTGGCTCATCTGTCAGCGTTATCCGAGTATGAATGAGTGCGCCAAAGTGGCACGTACGTCATCTTTCATTACTCATATTCGCCCCTGACAAAAAGCAGAACAAAAACAAGAAGCACAGAAACAAAAATAATAATAATACAGTTCGTCGAAGTGAGTTGAGTTTGTCGCCCACATCGGACTATAGTCGGCATGCGTGTGGGCTCTTTGTCACCCAACTGCTCGTCATACCCTCTTTCCGATTGCTTCACGTATTGCTATGAGAAATGCAACTCCACTAAACTCATTTGTTATTTGTCGTCATTTATTCTTCATTTTTTTTGTTGGTTCTCATCTCTCCTTTCGCTTCTTTAGTGCGCTGCCTGAAGTACTCGATTGCTAATTACCGCTTTTTAAATGCGAATTCGTTACCGTTTTCCATTTGCGATTGCCACTTTGGCTTTAACTCGATTTTGGCAAATTGTCCAAACGCTCTAACGAAAAAACGGCACTTAATGCAGCTAAAGTAAGTACGCGCTACTTGTAATCTCATTGCCAGAGCATTTACTTCTGTAAGCTGATGAGCGCAATAAATTAGCCGTTTGGTTGCAACTGCGAATAATAACTCATTTGCTGGAGATTGTTAATTGCGATAATCAGTCAGGATCAATCGTTTGGTTAAGTTGTTTTATAACTGGATTGTAACTAATGTGTTGAGCTATTTGTATTTGAGACATTTAAAAACCGTTATTAGCGATTTGTTATAAGCAAATAACGGGCGATATTTTAAGAAAATCCGGTTCGTTATAAATTGATTATAAATAAGCTAGGATTTGAAGTAATGAGCTGTCAACTTTAACAAGTTTATTCTAGGCTTTACTGGTTGCTCCTTTATTATATTTTAGCAAAAAGTACAGAATTAGTATGAAATGCATACAACTGAGCGTTAAAATTAAATAAACCGAACGGGTTTCAAGCAATAAGTAGTCACTAGCTATCACATTATTTTTTAGAAAGCTTAGATGCAATTGAATCTTGTTGATATGACTATGCTGAATGTCTATGTACTTATACAAGGTCCAATACAAGGTGGGTTCCAAAGTAAACAGGATCTTTTTGAATCTATATCTTTATTGACTGTGCAGTGAGAATTTCATGGCACTTCATCGATTGGAAGTGAAGTTGTTGCGTTTTAAGTCTCAGTGTGTTTGTGATATCGAAAATGAGCTTCGAACAAAGAGCCAACATTAAATTTTGTTTTAAAATTGGTAAAACTTTTACCGAAACGTTTCAATTGATGAAACGAGTTTATGGCAATGATTGCCTATCCCGTAGCAGACTGCACGAGTGGTTTCAACGTTTTCAAAGTCGTCGTGAGGACATACATAAATGACGATCAACATATGGGCCAATCAAAATCCGTGATCACCGGAAATTCCATCGAAACTGTGCGTGAATTTATCAAAAATCAGCCGAAATCATCATTGAAGTTCATAGAAATGGAATTGAACATCGCCAAAACATCGATTTATCGAATTTTGACGGCACAGTCGGGCTTACGAAAAGTGTGTGCACGGTTTGTTCCGCATAAATTGACTGACGACCAAAAATTGCTCAGATTCCAACATTCGAAGGACTATTATTTGACCAAAACTCACATTTTAACCATTAACCACTCCCCACATTCACCTGGTATGGCACCGTGCGACTTCTTTCTTTTCGGAAAAATGCATTTGCTCATGAAAGGAAAGCGTTATGCAGACGTAGAGGCCATTCAAAGGGCATGCATCGGCATACTGGCGGCCATACCGGCCAACGAGCTAAAACACTCGTTCGACATGCTTTTGAACCGTGCAAAAAGCTGTATTGAAGCTGAAGGAGACTATTTTGAATAAAATAAATTGATTTTGCCGAAAAAGACATTTTTTCTGTTTTTTTAAGTTCTGTTTACTTTGGAACACACCTTGTATACGGGAATTTGGGTAACTCGTTCACTAATTTCACATATTTTTGTTATTAAACTATAATATATCCAATATTAAACGTTCAGTTCTCTTTGACGAAAGTTTGATGACATTATATTACATGATTGATTTGATTTTATCTATATTTTATTAATACTTCATACAAGTAAAAAAATAATAAAATTCTCTAAAGGTTTTATTAAGGTTCCTCACATACAATTACTAAATATATGGAGTAAAGTCAGCCGGGTATGAGTTATACGACAATTTTATTTATTTATTTTTCTTTTTAATAAAGAAAAGATAAACCGTGAAAGATATCCAAAAGAGGACCATATCTCTCCAAAAGTATATCTCTCGTATCGATGATAATAAGAAAACGTTTAAATAAACAGATGGAGGAGTGAGACTTCTAAAAGAATTTACTTCATGTCTATAGACAAATTGGAGCTGAAAGTAGTTCATTCACAGAGCAGATAGAAAAATATAGTACTTCTCTCCGGAAAACTATTTTATGGCAGCTGCTTTTCCCTATTAAAAAGGTCGTAAAGTAATTTAGTTTTTACTTAACAACATACTTATCGAACAAAATGACAGCGCTGACTGAATGCGAATGTAAATTATTTCAGAATATATTTTCTTAATTTAAAAAAAAATTGAAATTATTATTTATCATTATCATTATTTATCTTTTTTGCTTATTAAAAAAATCTTGTTTAAATTTGCTTATCAATTAAAGTGAAGTGGATATTTCTACTCTGATTTGTCAAAGTTATAATTTTGCAGTAAGTCTAACACAATTTTTCAGGTAGACTCACCTGTTCGTTGTTCGTTTTACGCGGATGCTTTTTGATGCCGCGTCTCGCTCTCGCTTTAGCGGCATAATAAATTCGTATATAGACAAAAACCATAATGCAGCTGGGCAAGTAGAAAGAACCCAATGCGGAGTATAACACATAACCGATGTCTTCGCTCAGCTAGAAATATAAGAATGAAAAAGGAAAATAAATTTTCGGAATTTTATATGATTTAGTCTAATTAATAAGGGCCGATAATATTTTAAGAATATTTTGATATTTTTGTTTGAAAAACTTGTTTTTTTATAAAACAAAAATTGCTGACACTAACTACATATGAACTAATCAATATACAGAAATTTTTAATTTTAATTATTAGTCAAAATTATTTTCATTTCGATTTTAAGTTGCTAGAGAGGACCCTGTATTTGATTTTCAAACATCAGTAATATTATTATTGTTGTTGTTGTTATTTACTACTACTTTGAATTTTTGCGTATATTTGGCGTTAATTGCAACTATAGATTTCGTTTACAGGCACTTAAAAGCGCATTTTAAACAATTTTAATCACCAAAACGCTTCCCATATGGATGAGAGTGATGGACTATTTCATATTCCAAAATTGTAAGGAGAGCGAAACACTTTACATTTTAGGAGATTAGTTCGCAAAATAAAAATGCAAAAATACCCAAGCACTCATTTCATCTATTGAGTATTGTATAACACATGGACACACATTTGTTTGACTGTGAAAAAAAAATAAAAGTCACTTATACGACACGTGGCACCAGCAGCGCTGGCAACTTGATGGAGACGGGTCGGAATTGAAAATGCGTTGGTGGCAATAAATCGCGATTCCGGAAAGCAAACGTGGCAGAAAACCGCACTAAAGCGAGCAATATCCATTTGGTGTAATATAATATTTGGGGCACCTAGTGGCAGATAAATAACCTAATTTTGTTACATAAATGTGGGTGTTTTTGAAAAATAAAAATTGTCTAAAACAAAATGAATGCTGTCGCTATGATTTAACATGTGTCTTTATGCCGCTGGATGTGCAGGTGTATATATTTTATTGAGTGTTTCGTAGCAACTTCATAAGAATAATGAATATCATTAGATATTATATATGGGAACTGGCGTAATTCATCCACAGATTTCTCCCTTTGTTAGCACCATATGACAGTACTTTCAAGAAAACTTGTTCACCCAATTTTGTTAGGATATCTTATATTTTAGGTGATATATGCATATACATATATATGTAATATAAAGCCAACGAGATTTTCTGAAGTTACTATATCATGCACATGGGGTTAGTGGAAATACTGAATCGATTTGATCCACTTTTCGCATCAGTTTACACGACATTCGGATGTTGATCTTAATACAAGTCTTACTAGATCTTAATACAAGTCTTACTAGATAGCTGAGAATGCCGTTATGTTACCAAAAACTCACATATAATAGATCCTAAGATCTAAAAAAGTGCTTGTGTCTTTCACAAAATTATTTAGGCGGTTAATGCCGGTTTCGCCTACTTTTAAAAACCACTAAAGATCAATGACTCCTTTGTTTGTTGCGATGGACCCAACAATTTTTCTTAAAACGTATTTTGGTGCTGCAAGAAGCTCCATTTACTGTAATTTTTATACCCTGAACAGGGTATATTGAGTATGTCACAAAGTTTGTAACACCCAGAAGAAAGGGTCGGAGACCCTATAAAGTATATGTATAAATGATCAGTATGTCAAGCTGAGTCGATTTAGCCATGTCCGTCCGTCTATCTGTCGGTCCGTCTGTCCGTCTGTCTGTATATATACGAACTAGTCCCTCAGTTTTTAAGATATCGTTTTGAAATTTTGTAAATGTCATTTTCTCTTCAAGAAGTTGCTCATTTGTCGGAACTGCTGATATCGGACCACTAAAACATATAGCTGTCATACAAACTGAATGATCGGAATTAAGTTCTTGTATGGAAACTTTCGCATTTGACGTGGTATCTTCACGAAATTCGGCATGGATTACTGCTTAAGGTAACAATATAATCTCCAAAAAAATTGTTCAGAACGGATTACTATAGCATATAGCTTCCATACAAACTGAACACTGAGTTACTAACAGAAATGCATCTGTGAAGGGTATTAACATAGCTTCGGTGTAACCGAACCCCACATGCTACGAATAGTACGGCTACTAATGACGTAATCCGTGTGGTGCCTGTTTCTCTTAACTTACATTCTCTATTAAGACTTTTTCCAATTTTTTGGACACCTTGAGATTTTTATTTTAATTTTGCCTGGTTTTGGTATAATTTCCCATATTATCATTCGAGAATCAAGTAAAAATGAAACTTTCCAATCTGTAGGAAGGATCAATACTATAATAGCAATTAACTCACAGGTTTTATGGTATGAGCACATCACATATTCACTGTAGGAAAAGACGTAGACACACGAGCCTATTTTTCCTCAGGTACAATAATAAAACTTTCTGATGGATGTGAGGAATACATTCGTGTGTATGTGGAATAAGAAAAAGTTTTAACATTTTGTTAAATATGAATATTGAGTTTTTGAATTCCTTAGAATATTCAGTTTAATTTTTCGTGATACAATTAAAAAAAATATGTTTTTGTATTTTTTATAAATTTTATATTTCGTATCGTAAAAGCTGGTTGCTTCGAATGCTGAGAATTCCTGCACGAAAAGTTGACATTTTTTATTTATTTATTTTTCTAATTGAAACCAAAACTTCCACCCTGCGGAAGACTTTAATGCCATACAACCCATACTGGGTTCACACAAGCATGCCGATCGCTCTTTGGTCCCATTTTCATCGTGCCAACGTGGTAAGAAATTCACTCACCCATACATTTGATGTAAAAGCGCCTAGGCGTCCAAACGGTAATTATAACTGTCGCATTCGTTATATGAAACAGAGTTGCATTTAATGAAAGCGGATATCGCAGAGCATAGTCGCTATATCTTCAGGATCATCAAGGTAATTGGAGTAAATGCGTAGTGCATATAGCTAAGCAGCACTGCGTAGTCGTCATTTGCCAGCGGAACGCGGTTTGGCGTATACAAACATGAGTTGTATCACGCAATTATCTTTTCTTCCCGCCTGGCCATGTGGCCTGCGCGGTCCCACACCATATAAGAGCAACAGTTTCGGTAAATCTATAGTACCAGCTAACAGCACTACCTCCTTGCGATCTTCGGCGCTTAACTGATGCACGCCACACAGCAAAGAACGTTACCCTGTGTGTTTATAAAATGCAATTTTTTTTATTTTTTAATTTATATTTCAAACTCAAATGTAATAATTTTAATGGATTTAGCACTGGAAATGATTTATTGGTAAAAAAAACAGTTACTATTAAGGCTGTGCAAAATTTTAACACCTTAGCACTTTCTCCAAAATAGTAGAGTACTTGTATACTAGTTGATAGTCCGAAAACACACAAAACCCATTTTGAACAAACACCCAAACACACAAGCACTTGAATGCACAATATGTTTTTAACTATAAATTATGATTTCGTAATTTGCTGTTGTTGGTTTTTGACAAATGGCACTAGCACGTTGTGACCGAAAATCTTATATGTGCTCTATTACCCTGCAATTCTTCAGAAACTGCTTTCCATTCAACTATATAATAAATAAATATTTAAATGTCATTCGTGAAATTAAGTACATTTAGCATATTAAAATTGATGCTCTCGAAATGGTTTATTGTTTGCCAATAGAAAACTTCGCCAGAAACGAAATAAATAAATTTGAAATGCATGCTCCTTTTAATATTTTCTAGTAAATTTATAATAAATTTCAATATATGAGACTGCACTTTGAGAAAAATTGCTTTGGGCGTAAAGATATTTATGAGCTTGTTGATTTATGGCTTCGTGTTGGCAAATAAATTGAAGGAATGTACATATGTATATGCCGCAACATTTGTCATAATTAACTTCAGTTTTTTATAAGAGAAATTTTGTGAGTGTTTCCTAAGAAAAATATACTTCATCTTATTAGCACAACACTGTCAATTAAGTCCAGTGTATTTATGATTACTGTTCAAAGTGTTATATGACTTTTTTAATTTTTTGTATTGGTAGATTAATTGCGATTTTTTTAATGAATAAAAATATCGAACAAAGAATTTGTCTCAAATTTTGTTTTTATAATCAAATTTCGTGTGCGGAATTATTGCGAATATTGAAAAAGTCTTATGGTGATTCAGTTTTTACAAAACACACAAGCCTTCGAGTGGTGAAAAACCTTCAACGACGATCGAGAGATCGTTGAAACGTGCTTCGTTCTGGACGACCTTCGCCCCTTAAACTAATGAAACTATTAAAAAAGTAAAGGATATGTTGGTTGAAAATCATCATGCAAGTGTTAGGGAGATGGCAAGAGAGCTCGACATCTCTCTCGAGTCCGTTTGAATGATTTTGGTGGATAATTTGGGTATGAAACACGTTATCACTCGACTCGTCCCGATAAAGCAGAATTTTTTTCGAAAATATTACCATAAACAGGTCTCTATGGACATGCTTGATCATGCGAGTTTCGATTCTACATTAATGGAGATCATCATAACTGCCGATGAGACATTGGTTTATAACTTTGACATGCAAACATGTCAGCATTCATGGGAATGGAGGGAGAAAACGAGCCGAAACCAAAAATAACACTCCAAAGCCGCTCAAAAACTAAGGTGATGGTCATTGTTTTTTTCGATATTTGTGGTTTGTCGCATCATGAATTTGTTTCAGTCGGTCAATAAGGACTTCTATGTGGCCGTATCGAGAAGTTTACGTGAGAACATCCGTCAAAAACGGCCGGAACCGTGCCACTATTGTGACCGCATTTAAAGCCGAAAACGCAAAAAATGCCATCGATCAACCACCGGTTACGTTGAAAGCTACTCAAAGTTCAAAAACTGTCTTAACAACAATCTGAACTGAGAAGTGTGAAACTTAACTAGTATATTTTCTACATGAGAGGTTCTCATGTGAATTAGGTTCCAAACTGTTCAGTGGTCGCTTTTGTTTTGATTCCCCATTGAAAAGACAGATTTCGGCTAATAAATCTAGGATTGCTAACCACTAGGACTGTTTATTATAGCTGTACTTTAATGATATTCGAAAAGTTTTTTGACATAAATCGGCTTCTCGAGAAATCGTTTAGCCCTTCGAAATCGGCTTGAAATTCTGGGACGTGTCATTTGCAGAGCTAGACTACTCTTGTGGAAGATTGTACCTTCTCTATTCAGATCTGCAGCGCGAATTATTTATAAATTTGGTGAAGTGGAAATCAGATCAAATGTACCAAACCTAAAAAAATATACTAAATATCAGTGCGCTGTGTACACTCCATGTTCTGTTAACTCGTTTATTCTTTTCTACTAAAAAAATCTGTACATCTTTTGAAAAAGGGCAACCTAATTAAAAATGTGCTGATGAAATTGAGAAAGCAAGTACCCCAATGTGTGTATGCACATATTAGCATTAGACCAATTGCCTTTAGGGGCTGAGAGCAGCTTCATCTGAATTTTAAATGAAACAATTACTCGCCTATGAAAAGAAATAAACATCTTGCTTAGAATTGCGTAATCTGCATTTAATTAAAACCGAATTGAGAACAGGGCCGAAGACCGCAGCGCACAGAGCTCACTGCCATGCCTCAAAACCGGTTTTAGTTAGCATATGCATGTGGGATGGTGTGTGAGTGGTCTATCTGGCTACTTAGTATGACTTTTGCTGGGAGCAAAGTTGTTGTAGCAGATTTCGGTTGTTTGGAATATTCGATGCACGCATTCGACGATGGAAACTTTATAATTTTCTAATTTCGGAAATTGCAAATTCTTGCTGGCTCATACATACATATGCGTAGGTGTGTGTAGGTATTTGTGTGTGGGAGTCAGTGTACGGCTGCGCATTTTCGGGTAGTTGCTACAAAGGGTTAAACCCTATCGAAGTTGAAATTTGGCAGTTGCAAAGTGCCAGCTCTGTGCTATAAGCGGCTGCTATTGTATTATATTTGAGCTACTTTGTATTAAAGTGTGTGTAAGTATAGCAAAAGTTTGTTTATATGTATATTTAGTTGGTTGAAATTTTAATTACCATTAGCAAACGCACTGGGACTGGAACCAGGCAGTGGACCCAAAACAGTTTGGCATGCAAATAAGCACCAAATGTTTTCTATGTAAATTGTTGAAAGCAAAATGTGTGCGTATATGTGTTTCAGGATATGTATGTATATGTGTATGTGTATATGTTTGCGGACACCTACATACATATGTATGTATATTATTGAGTTAGATTTCATATTTTCATTAATATTTTAACGCTTTGATAAAAGGAAGAATATGCACATTTCTACAAAGTCACTGTTTGTGTACACTTTGTCTGTCCTTTGCCGAATTTTAGCCAATCTATTTAGTATTAATTACATTCAAAATGCAAGTTAATTACAATTGTGAAATTTGCAAAATCTTTTTGACAATTTTCTCCTAATACGTCTGACAGTTCAATGAGCTGCCATAGAGATTAGAAGTCTTTGGGAACTTTTCCACAGCCAAAGTTTTATTAGAATAATTTTTAAAGGATTTTGTTTGAAATTGTAAATTTATTATTTATTAATTTTCGGTTTATTAACATAAATTTATTTGAAAGTGAGTTATTATTATATAAGGGAGAATTATAATATACCAATTGAAAGTTCAAATAATAAATGACAGATGTTGAGATCCATATTTAGTAAGTTCCCATTTCCATCTAATGCGGAGGCTGCTATATATAATTCTGGCCTAGGCAACACTAAGTGTTGCCAGGTGCAATCTGACATTTCTATTGGAAAGTTTGACATTTTTTAGCATAACATCACTCAGAACGTTTTGTCATTTAATTGTGAATTGTTTTATTTACAGGGAATTAAAAATTGCATCTCGGCCAAAAAATGGAATTAACTCGTGAACATTTTCGTGCGATCATTTTTCACAACTTTCGACGTGAATTATCACGACAAGAGTGCATCGATGAACTAAAATCTTTGTACGGCTATGAAGCACCATCCTATAGCACTGTGAAAAACTGGTACAACGAATTCAATCGTGGCCGACGCTCGATCAAAGAAGAAGAAGGTCGTCCAAAAACAGCCGTTGTGCCAGAAAACATCGATGCCGTATGTGAACTGATAATGCAAGACCGTCATGTAATAGCATTGACAGACGGCAGCGTTAAACCAGATTAATTGCATTTTTCGGGATTAATTCAGGAGTTACCACAGCTAACTCCGTTGCTGAATCCAAAAATAACTCTCAAAATTTTAGGGAGTTTGTGAGATTTTCGTTGGCAACGTTGTTAAAAATGGCAAATTTTCATCTATTGTGAATGAAATACAAGCAATCCTGACATCTGTTTATCAAATTCTCAATATAATATCAATAAAACTTGTATTTTATGATGCAGTTTTAAAAATAATGTGTTGATATGCTTTTGTAATAAAAAATGGTTTGGTAAAAATTGGTCGGCTAACAACCGTAATGTTTATCTTCTATCAATTTTCATTGAAAATATTATAAAAAGGACAATGAGCTGTTTATGAGAGTTTCATACTCGCATAGCTGCCGTCTGTCACCTACAAATTTGGATCTGATTAAGTACGCAGTTAATCCGGATTAACGCTGCCGTCTGTCAAGGCTATAACATACCTTCAGATAGAGGCATGCCTATGCATTTATCCCACCAGCATACATTCGATATTGCATGAACACCTGTCCGTGGGTTTGTTCTCGTTGCATCCCGCACAATTTGACAATCGCTTAAAAAAGGCTCGCGTGGATTGGTGTAAAGAAATGCTGAAAAAATACGACCGCGGTGCTTCAAAAGACGTTTATAAGATCGTCACAGGTGACGAATCATGGGTCTATGCGAATGAGCCCGACACAAAACAGCAATCGACCGTGTGGGTCTTCCAAGGCGAGCCAAATCCAACGAAAGTTGTTCGTGGAAGAAGCACTTCGAAGCAAATGGTCGCCTGTTTCTTCGGCAAAACTGGTCATTTGGCGACTGTTCCGCTTGAGCAACGCAGGACACAATTAGATACCAGAATCACATTGCGTATACCAGGCCACGACGGTATCATTCAAGCGGAGATTACAGCAATTAAAGAAATCAGTCTTGCTCTGACAAGGAGTGTGCTCACTACAAGGAGTTTTATATGAAGAAATTTATATATACATACATGGAGCCAAGCCAATAACATTCCGTAGGGTTTCGTCAAAGATGTTGAAATAATGTATTGATCTCCTATTGGATCTAAGATCCCATTTCCCGATACACTTGCAATGGATTCCACAATACTCCTTGGAACTCTAAAGCAACTGAACTTGCCAGAACGGGCACTATGTATATACGATTAGACTCCGGAAAAGAGGTAATGTATGTGTATATACATATCGTCACCTAAAATGCAAATTAACGTAACAACATTTTCAAAAATTTAAAGTGGCGTGAATGAAACACGAAAGAGTGAAAAAAAAAAATTAATATTGGTTAAAACTGGTTTATATTTGAGCGCAGAACCTGAAAATGTTGGACAAATGTAATATTTTGAATGTAATTTGAAGTAGTGAATCGTAATCAATAAGATACTCAATTTCGAATTTTTTGATGATACGTTATTTTTCATTTTAGGTAACGATATATATTTATTGTAGATATATAAATGGTAGTAGGAGTACTAACAGGAATTCGATATAACAACTATGGTAGAAGCTTTTAGAAGGTAAAAGAAGAGAAGACTATAAAAGATCTTCTAAGTGAACGCACAGCTTTACATATGAAAAAAATCGCAACTATCGGACGAGGGTTTCTTGACGGTATTTTAGAGGTAGCACAGTTAAAACCTTTTGTGCTGATGAACTTCTTCCGAAGCACGGAGTGACTCAGAGAAAATAAAATAGAATGAGAGAATTTAAGTTCCAGTGGTTGCTCAATTTGTCTTCTAAAGTCTACGTGTGTCTTCAGACGTCCACTTTACCTACTTACCTAACTTTTTCGAAAAGTTTGTGAATATAACAATTTAGACTTTTGTTTTTGTTTATTCAAACGATTATATAATATTCTAGCTCAATTTCAAGGAAAACCGTCATTTATAACTTTAACTTAACTTATTTTAAGTGTCTAAACTATCGAACATACAAACATAAATTCAATTTATACAAATTTCTAGACTAGAATATCTTCCTCGTCATCGGTTAATTTTTGCTTTCGAGTCGTGATAACTTGAACACTAAAAACTGTTGCCTACATTTAGGAGCAGCCGAGCACTACACATAGCTTACATATAAGAGCTTTTAAATTTCTCCAAGTTGCTTTAAAATAAACTTTGCTGAAGCAAAAGAAACAAGCGATCTATAAAATATTCATTTCGCACACTTACACCCAACCTTCCCCACGTAGATAGCTTATGAGAACGGAAAAACATATTCCGCACGTACTTCAGTTTCCTGTTGCTGTCATGCTGGCGATATACTCTTCTTTTTAAATCATTTTAAATACACAAAATTACACGTTTGTAGTCCCATATCCACACATTGTTAGTATACACCGTTTTTTGCCTTGCTGTGCCCCACTGAACTTGTTTCATATTCTCATCTTCTACTTGACTGACCCTCCACTGGAAATTGTCTACCGGCTACACACTTACAATATGTGAGCACATGTGGGGGCGCGACCTGCGGACATACATATGTGGAACAGCAGCGTTCACCGAGCTTTTCTTGTGTAGCCACTTCCCAGGCACCAACACACATATCACAACCACCACTCGTTGCTCTCGTTGTTTGCAGCACTTCCCTACGGTGTTCGCTTGCTCTTCTTTTCATTTGAATTCAATTTCTTTGTTTTCTCTTTCTATTCTTCATTGTTGTGGTCGCACATATCTATACATATATGTATATATGTCTCATATGTGCGCCCCCACAAATGTGTTGCTGTGAAGCCTGGCAGTTGTGGTGTAAGTGTGTGTGTGTGAGATATGATCCCACCGTGCGGTGACTGACTAGATTTCACTTAGCCTTAACTCGACTCAACTTAACTTGACTTGCATTCCGTGCAGGGGTGCTGCAGTGCAAGCTCATTTTTACTTTTGTTGTGGTTTTTTTTGGTTTTGTTGTAGTTATTACAGCAGTTGTTGCAATGTTTTTGCTTTGTGGGTTTTGCTTCGCTCTTCCTTTTGCTGTTGTTATTTTTAAAACTAATGTGTATGCGTTTTTTTGATTTTGTTGTTTACTTTTTCTGTTTTCCGTTATGAACACACATACAATATACACACATTCACATATACACTCATACATGTATATAAAGACATGTGTGCTGCCACATACACGGCATATGCAGCTATGAAAGGCAACAAAAGCGTCTGCAGCCAGCGGC
Source organism: Bactrocera tryoni (assembly GCF_016617805.1). Classification (NCBI taxonomy): domain Eukaryota; kingdom Metazoa; phylum Arthropoda; class Insecta; order Diptera; family Tephritidae; genus Bactrocera; species Bactrocera tryoni. The sequence goes on from NC_052499.1 coordinate 50,889,519, forward strand.
CAACAAGCAAAAAGGTAATTTATTTGAATTTAAATTTGCATATTTTTGTTCCTCACTTTCTTTCTTCACAGCATTTGGGAATTAGAAATAACGCTTTTTCAACATTTACCTTTTTTTAATATGAAAATTTCAATTTTCATTAAAATGCTTTCCTTTTGTTAGTGCGTTACACCCATGTTACCACGTGTGTGTGTGCACTTCAGTTTTCTGTTCTGCCATTTTTGCAGGTCACATAAATTGGATTTGCCAAAGTGGCAAGCTGAGTCTGGTGGCGTGCAAATTGAAGCTTTGTTCATAATAACGAGATAATAGCGAGGACGCCGGTAATCTAGGTTAGTTGGTTAGTTAGCTGGTTGAAGCGTCGGCGTTAGTTGGGTGCGAGATATTGTAATTAAAGCCAAATGTAAATATTTAAATGAACCTTTCTTCGTTAATTTGACGTGTTCTGAAAAGCTACTTGTTTGCCTAATTTATTTACTCCGCTTTAAGAGAGAAATACAATTAAATTTATGAAAAAATTGTATTGGGACAGTTTGTGTAATGTAGTTGTGCTATCACAGTACTGATTGTCTTGAATATTTTAAAAAATGTGTGGAATTTAAAAAAAATATGGAAAAGCCATATTTTTCTAATTTTTGATCAATCATTAAGTGTTTTGAAGCAGGTGGTAACTCTTTTCTACAAAATTGTTGATACAAGTTTTTATAGGACATGCTAGTTCATTGCTTTTTGTAGCATGATTCGCTGAAAAATTGGTTTATAGACAACTCTAAGTAAGGCTCTCCAAGTCTCTTAATTGTTATGTGAACCTCCTTCACCTAACGGCTTTTCACTTTTTTCTTATTATCGGATAAAAAAAATTATATCTCGCTTCCAACTACATGTTATATTGCTACAGAGTATAATAGTTTTGCTCTCCTATCGGTTGTTTGCATCAACTAAAACCAATCGAGATGGATATATTCTTAGAAGTGACTGTCTATCTGACCGTTGTTCCATCCAAGCAAGTTGTAACTTGAGTAAAAATTAAAATATCGTGATGAAACCTAATACTCGTCCAAGCGTACCTTGGAAAAAAAGAGAGCTTGGGTTCGTAGATGGGTGTAATTGGGCTACTGCCTGGCCCGCAAAACCCCATTAACCGAAAAAAAATTGCAATGACTAAGCCAAAAATTTGAGTAAAAAACTGTTATTTGGTAAGATGGACTTCATTAAAACGGGCAACTTGTGGTTTGAGAATCATAAAAAAAAACGGTTGTGCGCCCGCCTAATAGGTTTAATGTGATATTTCTCAAACTACATCACTTAAATTTGCACAGAGGTAATCCCTTCGATTCATCTTACGACAGTGTCAAAATACGGCGTGAAAATACTTAAAGTGTTATATATCAATAACTAAATTTGCCATAGACGCTGAATTTTACTTCAAGAATGATAAAAGATGGTTTTACATGCGTCAATGTCAAAATAAGACGACTGGCATGGCACCGTCCATGTTTAGGTAAAATTTCCGGATCTATTCGACCAATTTCAATCAAATTCTACGCAGAACATCATCATAATATTTTTATGTTACAGTACGAAAATTGGCGAAATCGGACAACAATCACGTTTACATGCGAATATCAAGCTTTTCGAACATCTGGTAGACTTAAAATTAGTTATGGTATGTGGGGTGCCTTCGTTGTTAATAATAGGTAGTCATTCAAAAGAGATAAGAGGTGAATCGTTACTACCAAAAATCTCCCATACGATATACCTAATATAAGATTTCCAACTTTCCGCTGGCTTTATACCATATATATTGGTCGATTTGTGAGATATATTAGCAAAATTAGATGATCATATAATCTTGAATATACTAAAGTTGACTGTCGAATATATGTGGAATTGGTATATGCATTACCCAAACTCTTAAATGCAAACTAACATAACATCACTTTTCATAAGTTTACAGGTGAAGGAAAACGATATAATAGAAACTACTCACATTGAAAAATTTTTTCAGTTTTGTTTATAAAATGGTTATCATAAATGGTTATACATATATTGGTTATAACTGATAGCGGAAGTTAAAATTTTATATATGTACATTTATATGAAATATGATGTAGTGAATCGCAAGCACTCTCAATATCGATGTTTTTTTGTTTGATACGTCGTTTTGCATTACAGCTGACATAAAGTAATTTTCGTTATTCTAAGAAACCCTATGTTGCATATGTCAGTTAATGTGGGAGATAAAAATGTATAAAAGTGCTTGAAAATTTGTTTTCGAGTATACCTGAGAAATGTCAAAAGGTAATGCAACATGCCCAGAACTTTGTCTGCTTCCAATATTACTAAACATTTTGACAAAAAAGCCCACAAAAATTGTTAAAAAAAATCATATGGAGCCAAATTTGATGGGTACTTTGGTTGATTGATGCCATTCATTGAATTTTAGCTTTAAATTTAAAAAAGTTCAGTTTTATCTTAACGTGTCGAGCAAGAACACGTTTCTTATCCAAATTATTAACCAAAATCATTTGAATGGACTCGAGCTCTCTTGCCATTTCTCTAGCGCTTGCTTGACGATTTTCAGGCACCATATCCTTCATTTTTTTTTAAATTTTCATCAGATTAATAATAATTTTCGGATGATGTTTTGTTATAATGTACATTAAGTTTATGGTAACTCATTTAAAGATGATTCTAATAAAATTTTAGCTGTCTAGAAGTAAAATTCAGCAATAAAACTCGAACTTATCTCTTCTTATTGTTGTGAAATTTATATTTTCATATATATACTTCATAAACAGATAGTTGCTAAGTATAAAAATGCATATGTAGAGGATATTGCAGCTTCTGTGCAGCCATAGTTAACAACTTTCCTTGCTTTTAAAGTATATGAAAATAGGAAAAACAAAAAAAAATATATGCCATGATATTTAAATAACAGATTTACGCTATGCTCGCCGATTCTGCATGACAAACTCCACATATTATATAATGCGGAAAAGCTCGGAAAAAGCAAAGCTGTCGCATATAATGTGGAGTTCACTTCGAAATTTTCCGCTCACCTAAAAACGCACTGTTTAATTAACACACCCATAACAGAGTCGTTTAAATTGAGCGGGCAGCGGGACAAAAAAATGTACGAGCGAGCGATTAAAGCAAATGAAAAGTCGCAATTTAACTTGTTCGGTTGCTATTAAAATCCCGCATTTAATTGTTTATTGTTGTCGTCATGCTGCTGACATTTTTCATTTGCATTTAATTCAATACGCGCGCACCGGCGAGCAGACAAACGGGTGACAAGGTGGCGGCACTAAAAAGAGAACAATACAGACAATAAAACTTATTCAGCGAAGCGCACAAACAAAGGAGCAGTGATGAAAATAGAGCAAAGCGTGAAATATGAATTGTCGGCGACAGTCGAGGTGCGTGCGTTTGTGGGTGTGAGCAGACATTTTTCTCCGTTTTGTTGCAGTTTTTTTAATTAAATGGTAATCACACACCTTCGCTGGCGGAACACGCACCCGTACACACACATAAACCCATGTATATACCGTTGTGGATATAGCAAAAAGTTGTTAAGCAAACTCATTAGGGTTTAATTGGTTTTGAAGCAAACTCAGCAGAGCGGCCGGGAGAAGAAGTATGCGGAATAAAAGTAATCAAATGCAAGTGAGAAGGTGTGCGCGCTAAGCTCAAGGCTTGATGATTTTCTTGAATGAAAATATGTTAATATTTAGTGAGCGGATTGGAGATAGTGTTGCTAAATCAGATTGTTAGAGTTTATGAAATGCAGTGCGATTAAATATATAGTATGTGCACATATGTATATACACATGTATATTAAATTTAAAAATATGCATAAGTTATGCTAAATATGTAAAAGAAAAAAATGGTAAAAGTAAATTTAAGAGAAATTATCAAAAATAAATGTTCCTAATGACGAGCAGAGTCAATTTGGTTATGACAGCCTGTTTTTACATACACGAACTACTTTCTCAGTTTTTCAGACAACGATTTGAAATTCTATAAATGTAGTTTTCTTCCCATGAGGCTGTTTATTTGTCGGAATCAGCGATATTGGCTCACTAAAACACATAGCTCTCCTACAAATTGAACGATGAAAATACAGTACTTGTTTGGAAAATTTTTCCATTTAATAAGACATCACACAAAATGTATCATAGATTTTCGCCAAAAAAAAACCTATAATCTCTTTATATATTGCTTGGATCGAACCACTATAGCATGCAGCTACCATACAACTGAAGGATTGGAATCAAATGCTTGTATGGCAAGCTTTTTCATTTGTCGAGCTATCCACATGAATTTTCGCAAGCATTATTGGCTAAGACAATGGCTTAATCTCCTAAGAAATTGTTCAGATCGGCGCAATATAGCATATATCAGCTATAAAAGCTGGACGCTCAAAATTCACACTTTGTATGGAAAACTTTTTTATTTGACAAGCAATTTGCACAAAATATTATTTAAGATAACAGTAGCATTATAATAAAAATTGTTCACATCGGAATAAATAGCATATCGCTACCACATAAACTGATTGATCAATATTAAGTTCTTGTGTGTCATCTTTGTATAAGTGGAGGGTTTTATAGCAACAGTGCAAGCGAAGTTAACGGTTCTTTTATTTATTACAATGTGTTTTTTCAATATAATACAAAATTATATACATACGTCTATGCAGGAAATCAATAGAGAGAAAAAGTGTTATCAGATTTTCACTACTTTGTTAAATGTTACGTATACGCACTCTAAGCATTATTGAGGAAGTGTCTTCATGCACTTACATATTGTCACCTAAAATGCAAAATAACGAATCATCAAAAAATTTAAAACTGAGTATCTTATTGATTACGATTCACCACTTCAAATTACATACATACATAATATAACATATGTCTAACATATTCAGGTTCTGCGCTCATATATGAACCAGTTTTAACCAATACTAAAATTTTTTTTCACTCTTGTTCCATTTTATTTCGTGGTTCATTCGCGCCACTGTAAATTTTCGAAAATGCTGTTACGTTATTTTGCATTTTAGGTGACGATATATTGCTTTAACAAAATTTTATGTCACGAAATATTAAATCACATATACAGTTATGGTGGATTTGAAAACTGTATGCTATAATTTTTACTTTTTAAGCATTTAGAAAGAAATTCTTTATAATGCAAGAAAAGCTTAAAACTATTTTTTCCCTTTCTGTATACATACAAACAAACTTTCAGTTCAAATTACTTCACAAAGTAATTTTCACAACAAATGTAAATACCAAGTAAATACAAGCAAGGCGATGGCAGCGCTGGGCAGCTGATGTCCTTCAAGGATAGCGCAAGTTGGGGTACAACAACTACTACTACTATTTGTGACAACCAAGCGAGCACGTCTGGCATCAACGTCTTGGTTGTGACAGGCCGCCAGTCAGCAGCCGCAATGCAAGAAATATGCGGATCAAAGAATTGTTTTAGTATTTTTTCACAGCAAATACAATTGGTAACCAACAGGAATGAGGAAGTTAATAAAGTACTACTTAAGTGGAAAGTGCGAGGCATAAAAAACCAGGCATTGAAAGAGGCTGAAATTAAAGTAAAGGGTTTAAGCAATAGGAATAAATAAGATTTTACTCATGTACTAATATCGGCAATGTATTACACAAAGACAGAAAATGGAGACATCTTCTTATCATTCACAAATATTGTGCGATGAAGAGTGTGTAAGTTTGTCACCAAAATTTGTTTTTATGCGTTAGCAAGTGTTTTGTTTTTTAATAAAGCGATCTTTTCAAAGTAATTTTAAATTTTAACGGAAGTTTTTTAGCCACCATGAACCCATTACTACTATTGTAACTACAATTACTCCATTGATTTGTGAAAATTCTTCTTATGTCATTTCCTTAAATCAAGTTTTATACTCTTATAACTTGTTGCTACAGAGTATAGTAGGTTTGTTCACCTAACTACTGTAAGAAAAAAATAGTTGAAAACTTTTTAATTTAAATTTCCGACGAAAACCAAATAATAGAAATATTTTTTTCTATGTTGATATGAGTGTCAGTGGCATCTGTGCTAAATGTCACACCAAAATAATCATTAGTGTTTAGTATACGCTTGTCTTTCTGAATTATATAAAGTACTTTCGGCGATTTTTACGATGAGTGCAATTATGCAACAAAGAAGTTCCATTAAATTTTGTGTGCGGAATCAAATTTCTAGTGCTGGAAACATGAAAAGTGCTGGAAAGAGCTTCGGTGACAGTTGGATGGTCGAGAAGGCGTTGACGACGAACCGATGAGAATTGATGTCGGAAATACGAAAGCCATGTTGAAAATTATATCGGCTTAAGAAAACTGAAATCACGATTGGATCCAAAATCACTGATGTTTTACGAATAACAGCGGCGTGTTAACGTCTGTGAAACAATGCTTTCGAACTACCGGGGTGTCAGGAAACGTATTAGTACTGGTAATGTTTCTTGGACCGATGCTTACGTATCATAAATGAAGATCAAACTGTCGAATAGCGGGGCAAAGGTTAGTCGAAGTCGAAAAAGCAAAGTCAAGGCTTGTCGAAAATCCAGGTTATGTTGATAGTTTCCTTCGATTATCGAGGTGTGGTGCCCTCCGAATAGTCTTCGAACAGCGAAACTGTCAACAAGGAATACTAAAGTCTATAAAGTCTTACAATTTGTTGCTCTTAGTAGTAAGTATCAGCTAAATCTAATCGAGAGAGTTATGGTGTTATTTACATATAAATGATCAGGATGACGAGACGACGGAAAATCCGTGCGCCTGTCTGTCAGTCCATTCATCTGTTCGTTCATCGTGTAAGCTCCAACTTGAGTAAAAATTGAAATAATTTGATGAAAATTGGTATATATCTTCCTTGGCAAAAAGGATAGACGAGTACGTAGATGGTCATAATCGGACTATGTCACGTATTCGTCGTGCTCGACCATAATACCGTGAGGCAGGGTCCTGGCGCCTGTTACACGATAATGCGGCGTGTCATCGGTCGACGCTTGTAACTGATTTTTTGACAAAAAACTCCATATTAACCATTAATCACCCACCCTACTCACCTGATCTGGTACCCTGTGATTTTTACCTACTTGGAAAATTTCATTTGAACATGAAAGGATACTGATTTCAGGACATTTCAGCTATCCACAAGGCGACGACCGATATTCTCAAGAGCATTCCGAAAAATGACCTTAAACACTCATTTGAAATGCTAATTGACCGCGCTAAACGCTGTATCGAAGCACAAGGAAACTACTTTGAATAAAAAAATATAACTTTTGAAAAATATTAATTTTTTGTTATTTTTTTTTAACAGTCCTGTTTCTTTTGCGACAGACCTTGTATGTAAGTCTCGAGTGCTTTTTGGATTATATAATAACGTTATATTAAACTTGACTTCTTATTTCGTTGTATAGTTTGCGGGGCGCTTAGAATGAAAGAACCAAAAGGTTGTGATAAGAATTCTGTTACAAAAAGTGAGATGTCATTGTAGACGACACTTAAGGGTTTAATAAATTTTAATATATTTCATTTGTGTTGGATATTCATACTCAAATATTTTGGGATTGCTACGTGTGAAAACTTTATGCGAAGCTCGAAAACGTATATTTCGCGGAAAATAACCCATAAAAATGGGCTTACAAATACTTTGTTATACAAAAACGAAGTTTATTTACTATTGACATGCATAAAAAAACTAAAAAAAAAGTACAAAAATGCTTGTCAATTATAATGCCGTTCAGTTATTTTGCTTCACACTCAAACTAAATATGAATTTCATACGGGAAAATATGTGGACCCTTAAGCAAATGCAAATGCAAATACAAGTATTAGATGATGTATGTGCGTAAATATGCATGAAAGAAAAATTCCCTTGTCCATGCAAAAATATTTATTGGTCCTTTATATGGAAATATTCAAGTTCTTCATAAGCGCACGCACTGACATACACTTCCAGCACATACGCATATACACATACAGCGCGTTATGCTATGTGTGTGTATTTGTGCGCCTGTGTGCGCCTGTGTGCGCAGCGCCTTGAACCCATCCTTCACCCATTTACATATTTTGCCTACAACTTTCCAAGTATGCAAGTTATTTTGCCTTTTCATTGCGCGCGCACAAAAGTATGCAACGGCAACGGCAGTGGCGACGACTACAGCAGTATTTGTGAAGCGAAATGCGAGGAAAGCAATAGCAACAAGTCATAGCCACGAACATAGTTTCAGCGGCGCGTCAGTTAGTCAGTCACTTAGTCATTTCGCTCATTTCCTGCGCCACAACGGGAACTTTGCAAATGCCAACTGAGAGAAAAAAGTGGAAAATCATAATAAAAGCAGCGAAAAGAATGCGAAAAAATTAAACTTGGCAATGAAACGGCATTGAGCGAGGTGTGTATATACACAGTTATTTAGAAATATGTGGCGCATTCAATGTGCGAGTTGTGCGCGCGTGTATGAGTGTGTGCGTGCCGTTGTATCCGTACTTGTAATGCGCGCTCGCACTCGAATACCAAGTGGAAATCCATTAAAATTCCATCGCAAAGCATTTTCCTTTCGCATTCTTATTCCACTTCTTCGGCGGCGCTCAGTTCGCCCTCCTCTTCTAGCGCGACCGTGCTTTATGAGGCTGATTTTGCTGCGCCAGTTACAGGTATGTGTGCGTGTGAGTGCTTGTGTGTGTGTATAATTTTCCATTCAAGTATTATTTCTTCTGCTGCCATCGCTTTGACGGCTGTCGCCTTTGCCAGTGTCTTCGTTTGCTCTCCCGCCTTCCACCGCTTACCTCCTTGAAGGCAACGGCTGTCTATTCGCATTCGCTGCCGTTTTGCGGGAATTCAACATTTTCGAAATTCAAATTCAGTTATTTTCCCACTATGATACTTTCATACCTCTCATGCCGAGCGCACATCCACACACACACACACACGTACCTATTTATGCGCTCTAGCGCGCACACACACATGTACAAAGCGGAGCAAACATACAAATGCTGTGAGCGCATAATTTCAAAGTGTTTTATTTGCATTCACGTGCCGTTATGTAGCATATTTTTGTTTTATTGCAATATTTGTGCAAAATGGAATTCACAAAAACAAAACAAAAAAAGAACTGAAAGCCCCAGAATATAAATAGTAGTTCGTAAAGCAAATTCGCCTTCTCACCGTTTTTCATTAAGTGCGAATTTTGCATTTGCAAGTTTTCGAATCTCATCGCCTTGCAAATAATTTCTTTTTGCATTTTTGCATCTCAATGCTGTTTACTGTATTCCTTTAGCAGTGAAGCGTTGGCTCACACATAGCGATTTGCATCTTTGTTTACTCGCTTTTATTTGCGCGTTGTAAAACAAAGCAACAAAGGAGTGTAAAACATACTCTGCTTCCATAGGACTTTCTGACAATTAAAATAAGCAAATTGGCAAAATAGTAATGATTTTTTACAGCATTTTAATTAACATTTTTCTGTATGATAAGATAGTGCAGAGTTGTTTAGTTAGGGAGACTTTTGGGGCGATAGTTTTTTTGATCGATAGTCTATAATTCCGGCATCTTTATACGAATAGCTTCACGCAAATGCTGCGTAACACTCAAACTTGAGAGTTTGGTCCGTCAAAAGGAATTCGGAGTGCATCACAACTCGATAATAGAAAAAACTGCCAACATAACCTTCACTTTTGACCTCCTTTAACGTGTTTTTTCGGCTTTGACTCACTGTTGCCACGATATTCGGCCGATTGATCGCTTATTTCCGGATCGTAAGCATATACTCAATATTCACCGCCGGTAATAATACGTTTCATGACATCCTAGCAGTCGGAAGGCCTTGTTTCACAAATGTTAACGCAACGCTTTTTTTCAAAAAATTTCAGTAAATTTAGTATCAGTCGTGCTTTTATTTTTCATTCAGTCTTCTCGACCCGCTTTGAATAATTTTTACTAAACAAAAATACTTGTTGGCGTCAAACCATTATCAGCGAAGGACTTTTCCAACATTCTGAACGTTTCGGCAACAGAAATTTGATTATTTGTTCAAAAATTTCGCTTAACGTAAAAATCGCCCAATCCACAACAAGCTATAGTGAAAACAAATGCTTATTGTGATGTGACATTTAGCGCAGATGTCACTGACAGTCATGCCAACCTTGGAAAAATTTATTTTGACGCATTTGATTACACTCAAAATTTTATTTAAAAAGTCTTACAATTTTTTACCCACAGTCGTATACAAATTTTATTGTATTTTTTTAATTCAATCTATGATATTTCAAGAACATCAAATCTATTGGAGCAAAATTGAGTTATGAGTATTTCTATATCTATTTTTATACGTTTTGCATCATATTTTATACTATTTTTATTATACCAACATTTCACTGTCGGTTTTACTTCTTACTTCAAAACTATTTCACAGATTCCTTTGAAATTTGAACATTATTTGCCTAATTAATTAATGGAACTGCGCCGGAAACTTATGCTAACATTTTTAAATAACATTATTTTTACAACAACACATTCGCCGATTTGGCGCAAAAGTAGCGTTTTTCCAACCAAAGTGTTAAAGAAATGAAAAACTTAATCTTCGAAATAAACTCCAGGCGTTAGCTATGGAAAAGTACCAAAATATTTTGACTGTCGTCACCAAAAATGCGCAAACATTTCAAAAATCATGTGTATGGGGGGATCTATTCAATCTGTTTACAACAGCAGCAATTAATAGCTGGCAGCAGAAATGAAAACAAATCATATAACGACAAACTTATTTAGGCATTTGGACATTTAAATCTTTCAAATATGCAACCTTGTGCGATTAAGTGAGGTCAACCAATTTCAATACACCACCTTTCTATAAATTTGTGTATATTTACCTATAATAAATAAGCTAATGCTCCAAAAGAGCATTGAAGAAGACATAAAAAAGCTGTCTCGCTAAAGTAGACAAGGCGTTAATGTCGTAACTCAACTTGACATTTTACACATTAACAACTTCGCAGAGGGCAATTATAGTAAATCAATGTTCCCTCACTTTAACTTACACCGCAAATGGAAATGATAATGTTCGTACTTTAAACATACATATGTATGTAAATATATATATATGTATATGTAGGTATCTTTGATTTGATGTAGATGTCATTTGTTGACTTGCCACACGCAGTTTAAGTTAATGTGCTGTCGGGCAACATTAAAATGCTATCGTAATTGGTCAGTTATTTTTCCACTCTTCTCTTATCAATTCACTCACACAATTATGAAGGAAACGCCACATTTAAAGCAATCGGATGCCGTGGTCTCATATTACAAGGAGGAAAATTGCGCGAAAGCTTTTAGAAGGTTGTAGTTGAAACAGGTAGTAAAAATTTAAAGCTACATTTGGAAAGTTTACAGAACTGAAAAAATTAATATTTTTATAATATAGTTAATATGTAAAAATCTAACTGAATATATGAGAAATTTAAATATGCATTTTTGTCTCATAAAGGCCAGCAGTTATGAACAAAAAATATGTGCAGTTGAGGGGTATTCTGGCATAGATATTTGAAAGAAAGTAAACATTTTTTCATATTTCGCTTATTTAGATATTCAAAAATAACTCACTAAAAGGACTTTTTGAAAGGAAAAATTTTTGGCAGTTATAACCTTTTTAGCGCTGTAGCAGCTCAGCTCGTTTAGCCTTAATGTAAAACTGTGAACAAGTTTTTCTCGAAATAATTTTTTTCGTTGCTCCAATTCTAAACTGACGCCTGATTTCCGACACATTTTAATTTTTTTTCTTAAATTCGAATTTGTAATATTTTTAAATACTCTAAAATACTCGTTGAAACTTGCTGACTCTTATTAGTCATTACAATTATGGTACATGTGCACATACATATACATATATATTATTGTGAACACTCACTTAATGCACCGTTACCCCGCTCCCGCCTCTTCTTTCTGCATTTAGAACATCGTTAATGTCCTTCAGAACCGTAAACGCCGCAAACGAATTATTACACGCGGAGCCACTGCCAGCGCCTAAATGTATGCCACAGTCATGCATTTAATTGTAATGAAGCGAACTCTGTCAGGTATTTGTTTAGTAAAATTACACTGTACAGCTGAAAGTGCTGGGAGCGTCGGTAAACGCTGCTGTTTGTGATTACCGTTATTAGTGTTGTGGCTGCTGTCAACACGCCGCTTTGTTAGCGCTCGCATACACAACAAAGAAACAGGTGCCACTAACATTATGTAATTAAGTGCGCTTAGCTGCCATAAACACTGCACTAAGTTACATTATTTTATTGAGTGAAACATTTAATTTAGAATGGACTTTGTGCAGGTTGCGCTTTGCCACGAGCGCGACGTTCACTTGCCGTTGCTATTATTTGCAGTTTGTTAGTTGTTGGTTTTATTGTGGGTAGTTGTTGTTTTTGTTGCATGTGGTTTTATTTGTGTTCAGTTGCATTAGACGCTGCTGACTTTTTGAGAGGGTGGTTAAATTTTAGTAATTTCTCTGCCGCATAAGGTTTATATAAGAGCAAAAATTGTTGTACTTTATTTCTGGTATATATCGTTGTATTAGCTAAAAGTTTTTGCTTAAGTCTCGTGCTGGAATTTCCTACATATAGCAAAGCACTTTAACCGTAATATAACCTCACTAAGATGATTTAGATATTGTGTTTTAAAATCAAACCCAAAAGTATGCTTTGGGGAAAGCTCTGGGGTTAATATACAATATGTTGAAATGTTTTTCTGTGATATTAAATTTTATTTAATACGATTTGTTTGCATAAAAACAAGAAAAATACTTAATTTCGATTAAAACGAAGAACTTGAAGAACTTCATTTTGTTCGTTAAGTTTGTATATCAGTTATATGTTATATTAGTCTGACTTAGAAAATTATTTCGGATATTTTAGTGTTGTCTTAGCAAATAATCTATACCAAAGTGTGTAAAGATATCTTGTTAAACACAAAAGATCATACACCATACAATCAATTGAATTCGCAGGTTTATGCTATAGTGGTCGTATCGGTACTTCAGGCCTTATTGCCTGAATTACGTGCAGTTATCCTATCAAATGAAAATATTTTCCATACGAATACTTGATATAGTGTATTTGGGACCTGAGCAGGTAAACTGGCATAAAATTTCGCGAGTGCAAAAATGTGTATACAAAATACAAGAAAAAATGCAAAAATTTTTATAGTTGAATTTGTCACATAAACTTTTCTCATAATTTTGCGGTTATATTGAAAAGGTATTGTTACAAAAGTCAGAGACCCTTTCATTAACTACAACTTTGCAATATAAATTTTTTCTGTAGGACTCGTAGTTTGCTCGGAAATCGCGAGAAACCGTTTATAACCTTTAAAAACTCAACAATGACCTGCCTTTCCTCATCCCCATCTTACTTCGACCGTAAATTATTTTTCCTTGAACTTTTGTTATTTTATCTTTCGTTTGTAATCTTTTTCAACCTTTTTTCACTTTTTACCGTTTTCACAGTTTTCTAGACTACTTTCAATATTAGTCAATATTTTTGAGTCCATGCTGTTTGAAACGTCTCGAAATTAGAAAATGTTAGAATATTTTTCAGTTTGCTCTAAAGAAGAACAATCATTTGATGAGTAAAATATTATTTTACAATTTTTATTGCATTTTTCCTATTTCTCTTTGATTCTTCGCCACGACTGATCAAAAAGTTTAGCAACAGGCATCACCCTACTAAGTTTATTGAACCTAAATATGCAAGTGAAACTAACTGGTCCTAGCAAATCAGAAAACAATATTCTCAAATTTCTCAATATGTATCTGGTGAAGCTTTTTGCTAATTTTTAGTCTACCATCTCCTTAAAGAGTTATGTACAATTAGAAAGTCGAAAAAAAGGGATTTTCCGGAATTTTTTCTGAGAATGCATTGATCTATAAGTTTGTACATATATTATCGTATCTTTTAGCTGTATTTTAAGACTTAGTGTTACTAACTATTAATTTGGAAAGGAGCTACAGCTGAGCTCCGGAGGCTCCTCTAAAAAAGGACGTTTAGCGGTGACTACCGTATCTCTGACCTGGTTCCTCTGAAGTTAAAAAACCAAACAGATTTCGTTAAAGTAATGTTAAATCTAGTAAAGCAAATTGAAGGAATTACAAAAATAATATAAAAAAATTGCGGTTTCTCAAAAAAAAAAATCGATTTTTGACCAAAATTTCGGCCTTAAATTGTTTGTAAAAATATTTATCGGTGAGAAAAAATATTCGATTAATTACTAAAAAATGTGTATTTAAGAAGCTCGTGTGAAGACTTGAGACTTAGTCTGGAATGCAATGCCAAGCACCCTGATACGCTTTTTCAAATTAGCGTGTAACTTCGAAAGTGTTCACCGGTTCTGTGTGTATTCTCAAATAAATTTAAAAAAATACAAAATTAGTTTTGTAAATTTTGAGAAAAAAAAAATACAAATAAAATAAACAATACTAAAATAAATTAAATAAATATTTCTGGCTTTTTTTGAACTCCTTAGGATGAGCAGCAAAAGCTGAATACTTTGTTATAAGTTGTAAGTTTCAATAGTCCGAACTGAGAACCGTTAAATACTATTAGTTCATAAGTGCTAGTAGCAACACCCTAATGCTCATTAAAGGCCAAACACTTCTATCGCTTAGCAAAGGTATTGTAAACAAAACAACATTGTTAAATGCCACACAATGCTTTGCTTACAAATTTGTATGAATTAGTTAACGGAAATGGCGCGTTGACACGCAGCCAAAAGTGCTGGCCGAAATCGAAAAAAAAAACAAAAAATCACAGAGGTTGTAAATATAAGGTGCTTTTTTGTTGTGGTGTCGGTGCCACTTATTATAACTGTGTAGGCGCTACAGGCTTATGTATAGTGGGTTTGAGCGTTTGGAAATGATTGCTTATTCATTTGGGTAAATAAAGTCAATGCGCAGTGTGGTGATTATATTTAGTTATATGCATGAAGAATGTGAGGAAATGTCAGGTCATGACTTTCATAAAGTTTATATTATTATTTGTATAAATGCTGTGATCGCTTTTCGGCTTTTAATGAAGCTCGAAGAAGCCTAAGCACCAGCAATATTGACATGAGATTGACAGCGACAATGAAATCCTGCTATTAAGTCGTTTCTATATATAAATAAGTATATAAATATATATGAGAACAACCAAGAAGCAATATAACAGTAATAAAGTCATCAATGTAAAACTGTGGGCAATTTATGTAGTGCTACCACGCGCACTTCGCTTCACGGCACATTTTCGGAAACTCGCAATCGTGATTGCCAAATATTCGGCAGTTTCGGTCGTTTCGGTCCTTCGAACAAAGTAACAACTTGCCTAATTAGGGGCGTGCATTGATACTCGCCCATAAACACAATATTTATTTTGGCGTGTGTGTGTGTTTGTGTTGCAGCGCGCAAGTGTTAAGGTGTCACGTGATGGTTTGGTCACGCAGCAATCACCACGGTCTGGTGCCTGGGGTCAGCGCGGGTTGCTACAACTTCCTGCAATTCTATTCAGTATTTTGGCTAAATCTCTGCAGCACAGCAGGTGCTAACACGTAGCCTCCAAAACCTAACAAAAAAAGAAACTTATTTACGTGCTCGAATATGTGCCAGCTCGTACACGCGTGCGCTTGCTTGTGCAGGTGCCAGAAATATGGCCGAAAAGTTGTCCAAAGAGTCGATAAAAGTTTCACGCAAATTTTCTTTTGAACGCGTGTGGGTGTGCGTGCGCACTCACACGCACTCACAGCTCCACAGGAAGTTCGTAATTTACGTGCCGTACAGCGACGGCAATAAAAATAGTAACAGATAAGCGAAAGTTTGTGCGGTTCAATTACATGCTTGCACACTCAAACACACACACATAACGGGTTCCATATTTAATGTTCATATAAAAGCTGAGTTATAATTTATTGCTGCTGGTCAGCTCTAATCAAGGAAGTGTAAGCGGCAAGTTTTAATTGAAGACTGACGGCGGGTAATCTTTATATCGTGGAAATTAAGCGCCGATCGCGTATTAATTTCGAACGTGGTTCCTTTTTCTTCTAGGAATTAGTAGTCGATGGATAAAAGTTATGGCAATATTATAAGTAAATTAATAAAATACGGAACTTGCAGTTGAACTTCAGTCGCCGATAAGAAGTTGATTGGATGTGCTTAGCATGAATATAGTTGCTTACTTAGAATAAAGTGTTAGTTTAGTTGAGAACATATTGAGCATGGGCTTGATTTTACATTCTGACAAAAAATCACCCGGAAATTGAAATTAAAGAGAGAGAGTAAAAAGAGTAAATATTATTAAAAAAGATGTATTTTGTGTAGTTGGTAGAACTAAATATGGCAATACATACATATATTGCGATAAAAAAGCATCTAAAAATTGTAATTAATTTTTCCATGTAATTGATATTTCAAAAACATATACTTTGTGAAGTTGGTAGAACTGTCCTTAATTACTACGCCAAATATGAGCGCGATCTGTCAACCAGTTTGTTCACAGCAGCTGCATAAGTCGGTACACTTCAGTAGTGCTTTCGATTTTCACAATGGATAATAATATCGAACGAAGAATTTGTCTCAAATTTTGTATATTTAAACAATTTTTGTGTGCGCAGTCGTTGCAAAAAGGCAAAGCGGTGATAAAGTTTTATTAATACAAGTAAGGAAGGGCTAAGTTCGGGTGTCGCCGAACATTTTATACTCTCGCATGATAAAGTGATAATCGAGATTTCATTATCCGTCATTTACATATTTTTTATTTTGCTGTAAAATTAATTAGATTAATGATGAGATTAGATGAGATATGGTTTTTGGTCCATAAGTGGGCGACGCCACGCCTATTTTCAATTTAAAAAAAAAGCCTGGCTGCAGCTTCCTTCTGTCATTTCTTCCGTAAAACTTTGTGTTTCTGACGTTTTTTGTTAGTCGGTTAACGCACTTTTAGTGATTTTCAACATAACCTTTGTATGGGAGGTGGGCGTGGTTATTATCCGATTTCTTCCATTTTTGAACTGTATATGGAAATGCCTGAAGAAAACGACTCTGTCTGTAAGAGTTTAGTTGACATAGCTATAGTAGTTTCCGAGATATGTACAAAAAAAAGAAAAAACTTAGTAGGGGGCGGGGCCACGCCCGAATACGTCCAAATATGCCCCTCTCTAATGCGATCCTTTGTGCCAAATTTCACTTTAATATCTTTATTTATGACTTAGTTATGACACTTTATTGGTTTTCGGTTTTCGCCATTTTGTGGGCGTGTCTGTGGGCCGATTTTGCCCATCTTCGAACTTAACCTTCTTATGGAGCCAAGAAATACGTGTACCAAGCTTCATCATGATATCTTAATTTTTACTCAAGTTACAGCTTGCATGGGCGGACGGACAGACGGACGGACGGACAGACAGACATCCGTATTTCAACTCTACTCGTCACCCTGATCACTTTGGTATATATAACCCTACATCTGACTCTTTTAGTTTTAGGACTTACAAACAACCGTTATGTGAACAAAACTATAATACTCTCCTTAGCAACTTTCTTGCGAGAGTATAAACATAATGCTACGAGTGGTCCAAAGCCTTCAAAGACGGTCGAGAGATCGTTGAAGACATGCTTCGTTCTGGAAGACCTATATAAATATTAAATATAAATATTAAATATAAATATATTAAAATAGTGGTTTTGTAGGTTATTTTGGGAATGACATGCTTTCTTGCTCGACTCGTCTCGATAAAGCTGAATTTTTTAAATTTTTTTCTTTTCCCCCAAACTGAAATTGCCACTCCGTGGAACCCGACTAAAAAGTCGATCGGAGAGATTAAACGAAATTCGCCGAAGGAGCTGAAGACTACCCGTTAAAGTCCTTATGAAATGTGTTTCGAAGATTGAAAAAATTGTTAGCATAAGTGTATCTGGTGGGGATTAAAATAAATAAATACAAAATAAATATTGATTAATAATGAAATATTTAGCGTTTTATTTACAAAATTGAGGAAACAGAAAGGTCACCTTGTCACGTTCGTCTGTTAAAGGGCTGTTGATGTTTTTTAGTGGTATGTTAGAAACTTCGTGGCAAACTTATTACGGACTGTTTAAGGTATAAAAAAAAATTAAAAATTGTATTGTAAATTGGTTTATCACACACTCAGTGTTTGTCTTGTGTAGCTAATAGCATTCTCTCCTGCCTTTTATTATCCCATAACCTTTTATTAGAAATTTGGGAGTTATTGGATAGACATAAGCAAATAAGGTTACCTATCAGGATTACTTTTTATGTTCTGTTCGGCCACTCCATGAATCCCTTTTGAAGATGCATTATTAACGTAACGGATGACAGCTGAATTTTAATGATCGGAAAATTTTTGTTGTTCTGTCTTCGAGACCGAAAGTTTGAAAAATTTTAGTTACCTGACTTAAATTCGTGCGACCTGTTTTGGCAGTTTTATTGTGTTCTATAATTTTACGTCATCCTTTTTCAGGGAAATTTAGATAAGCTAGATATAGATGGCTGTCAACACATACCTGGGATCAAATAACAAGGGAGGTGATTATCGACGTCGGGTGCACGATGAAATCCTTTTGCCGGACTAAAGTAACAACAAATACATTATTTAAGTCTTAAGTGTCGTTTGCACCCTGATAAGTGTACTCTATAAGTTCTTCGGAACCTTTTTGCCGAAAACTAGATTCACATCATTTCGCAACCTCGGTATTCGCTAGATTTGTCTCCATGCGTCTTTTAGCTGTTCATCAAACTCAATCCTTGTTGATAGTTTGGCCGGAAGGAATTCGGCGTGCACCACACCTCGATAATCGAAGAAAAATGTCAACATAACCTTGATTTTTGATGTGCTTTGACATGGGTTTTTCAGGTTTGGGCTTACCTTTGCACGATATTCGGCCGATTCATCGTCTGTTTCCGAGTTGTAAGCGTAGTACCAGACTCATCGCCAGTAACAATACGTTTCATGACATCACTGTAGGCGGAAACCATTGTTTCACAGACTTTAACGCGACGACGTTTTTCGATTTCTTAGACCCAAATTATCTTTCAAAATGGTTTGCACTGATGCTTTTGATATTCCAACGATGCCAGTAAGATCTCTGACTATTAATCGTCGATTCTCAAGCACCGATTCCTTTATTTTATTGAGGTGTTGATTGTCAGTTGATGTTGAAAGCCGCCCTGGACGTGCCTCGTCGTAAACCCGTTTTCGACTTTCGGTGAGTAATTTGTATCAATCAGAAGCACTTATTCGCTACAAACAACTATCACCGAAGGTCTTTTCCAATATTCTGAACGTTTTTTCACCAGAAATTTGGTTCCGCACACAGATTTTAATCGATCTCTTTGTTTAATAATTTTACTCATCGTAAAAATCGCCGAAAGCACTTCCTATACTTCAGAAAGACAAGCGTGTACGGAACGATAATGATTATTTTGATGTTACATTTGGCACAGATGTCACTGACAGTCATACCGACCTAGAAAAAAATATTTTGACGAATGGTTTTTCATACCAAATTTAATATTAAAAGTCCCACTATTTTTTGCCCATAATAGAAAATATTTAATTAATTAATAAAAGTCTATATATTTATACAAAAATATTTATAGATCGAATAAGTTTCGCTCACTATTAATTGTAATGGAAATAATTCATTGAAATTACTTGAAACTTTTTATAACAAAAGCGAAATCGATCTGATGAAAGTGGAAGTGATTTTTATTTCCTGAACAAGGTGTATTAGGTTTGCCAAGAAGTTTGTAACAACCTAACAACCAGTTTGAAACGTCGAAAACCCGACATATACATATATTATATTATTAGGTATATGTACCTATGTACATATATAAGATGATCAGCATGACGAGCTGGGTCGATGTAGTCATGCCCAGCGCTCTATGCTATCAATTTTGTTGATATGCAATTTTGTATACCTCCTTTGCAGGTCAAGAAGCTAATCTTTTGTTGGAACCACTGATATCGGAGCACTAAAGCACATAGCCGCTACGTCAACTGAACGATCGG
Source organism: Bactrocera tryoni (assembly GCF_016617805.1). NCBI lineage: Eukaryota > Metazoa > Arthropoda > Insecta > Diptera > Tephritidae > Bactrocera > Bactrocera tryoni. The sequence continues at coordinate 50,909,601 of NC_052499.1, forward strand.
AATAAAATGCTTGTATGGAGAGCTTTTTGATTTGAAGAGATATCTTCACGAATTTGGCATGGCTAATTGCCTAAGATAACGATGTAATCTACTAAACAATTTTTCAAATGGGACTACTATAGGATATAGTTATAGTTAGTTGAATTAAACGATCGAAATCAGGTCCCTTTGATGGATCCTTCGTGTTTATGAAAGTTGTCATAGTTTTGGTGCAAACAAGTTAATGGTTATTTTAGTTATTTTTAAAGCTGCCTACGCTCCTTATATATTTTTGCAATTTCTTCTGCTCTCTTATTTATTGCAAAATTATTAACTAACTTCTATGCGGAACAGTTAACTGCTTGCTTCATCGGCTATTTATTACGCAATAACAAGCGGTCACTGTTAATACTTCAGTAATTGGCTTTAATTAAACTTTTGTTGTCAAGTCAAGGAGCAACATAAAGGATATCACCGAATGATATGGCAACATACGTACACTATTAAAGAGCACACCACTACCAACAACAAAGAGGCATGTAGGTGTGTGCGTGCGCCGGCATTTGCCATAATCGTGTGTGCAGGGTTAATCCTAAAATGACGTTGTTGTTGGCGATACGGCCGGTGGAAGTGGCGAACCAGCGGATTATGCAAGCAACCTCGCCAGCTTAGGTATGTATGAATAAGTATAAGAGCAAAAGCAAATATGTAAATGGTGGTAAAAGTATTAAGTGACTTAACAATGCGTGCCGCGCTGCTGCCCGAAACCAAACTGTGTCAGTATGCGTGAGTGTATGTGGCTGTGTGCGCTCAATTGTGCCCACAAAGCAAAGGAGGCAGCTGACCACATTGCCTGCTTTTTGCAGCAGTGAATTAAATGTGCGCTAATTTAAATACTACGTCGGCCAAATGAGAAAGCCAAACGCTAACGAAAGTCTGTGTGCAACAAAGCGACGAATGAAAAGTGAAATGAGAAATTTACAAAAAAACGGTGCTTTTGTATTTTTTTGCGGCTGTGCGCACAACCTAAATTACATATACAAATATGCATACAACAACGGAAATGTATGTGTGTGTGTTGCAAGTTGATGGCAAACTGCTGCGACCTGACAGTAGCGGCAACATTGCGGTACTTTGGCCGCGTTGCTTGAAATAATTAAAATGTTTGCTTTGTACAGCGCGTACAGCCAGCAAGTGGGCTTGTGTGTGTTTGTGTGAGTGCAAGCAGGCTGAATTCATGCGCGGCTGTATGTGTGTGTGTGTTGGTGCAACGCTGGCAGCTAACTAAAAATGTGCGCTCGTGCATAGCCAACTTGCTGCATATATGCACGAGCATGCATCCACATAACCACGAATACATACACACACATGCGTAATACACATTCATGCTTGCAACACATGCAAGCTCGTACACACACACCAATACTAACATATATTAACGCCAGCATATGTGCCCTTTAATTGGAAATCATAATGAACAGCGGTTGTATAATTTTTGAGAACACTCAAAACCAACACACAGCCACACCCACACCTACGAACACACATACAAACTCACTTTTGCATATATACATGTGTTGCTGGCGTATATCCGGCTTCTATTAGCAAAGTGCTGCGTGTCGGCCATCAGTGACTGCCGTGTGGGGGTATTTCGCGGTGAAGGACTGCTGATAATAGCCGGCGAGCAAATGGCAATAACAACAAAATACTACATCATCATCATTTAAGTGTGTGTGTGCGTGTGCGAAATTTCCTGTTGACCGTATTTGTTTAACATGCGGTCACCATTTGCATGCACATTCTGCCACACTTATACATATATTCATACATATTTACATGTTTGTGCGTGCTGTTCTGGAATTTGATCTGGTTTTTCCTTCCACTCTGCCTTGCATGCGTGCGCCACTGCGTATACGTGCTGCGGTGGACTTGTGTCACTTGCATTCGGTAAGCGTCCTTTGCAAACCCTTTTGCACACACACATATACATATATATATATATATATATATTCATAAAGCACTCTCGTAAAGCGACATTCTGTTATATTCATACATTTGTCTATGCAAATATTTGCCCTGCATGCCAATATACAAGTATACCGAGTAAGTGCAAGTAAGCACGCATGTATGTATGTGCGTGCGGCTGTGTTGTTGTTGTTTTAATTTGAAAACAGCAAAGAGGCTGGATTTCTGTATGCGGTTTGCTTGTCCAGCCAGACACAAGATTATGGTCGCATCAATGTGCTGACGAAAATTACAATATTATTGGTTTGACAGCAAACTTAGACGTGTTGCTGATTACTTAGGCAGGTGATCGGTTTACAAAGCATACCCAGTTTGGTATTGTTCGCATGCAGAATCGCCTGAAGCTAATTATTTTCAACAATTTTGTTCTTATAATTGTAGAATGATGTGGAGAGTATTTTCGCCTTAAAGTATGTTTCGATGTAGGATATAGTATATACATTGTGAGAAAAAAGTATGCGGAAATTGTAAATGAATTGGAAATGAATTCACATAGGGCGAGTTTCTGGCATCCTCTAGTAAAAGTAGATTATAAAGTTTGTCCGCTTTTGATCCAAATACCAATACAGAATTTTTATTGCACTTAAAAATGTGTTCAAAAAACAGCTGTTTCATAGAAATTCGTTTTCTGTTTGCTTTTTACCAAAAAAAGTTTGTCAAAATTAGCATATTTTGGTGCTCCAGACTGAGCTTTCTGCTTATAATTTTTTTTTTTTACATGAAAACACACCTCATATTATTTTTGAAAATACCAATATACATTAGTTTCAATCATTAAGCTCTACGCCACTCTCCTGATACAACTACAAACATGCTTTTAAACAGAGAAGTTTTACCAAAGCATTTACTGAGTTTACCACAGTCTTAAACGGGAAAAATTATTTACATACCTTGCTAGAAATAATACCAAAAAATGTGCTTTAATATCGCAACACTAATTTCTGCAATAAACCTGCAAACCCTGTCTCCTTCCCTCTTACTCTCTCACGCTCGCAGCAGAGCTATCAATTACAAAGTAGCGCGCCAAAATTAGTTCAAATCCGATCTGAGCAATCAACTAAATTGCCACCTAAATGACATGCGGCTCAGACTGTGGCGTCCTTCGAACGTTTCATACTCGGCGGGAGTTGGAAAATTGATGCAAATCAATATAATTCATTGGCAACGCTGATAATATGAATTATAGGGCGACACACACAGGCAACCAAATACACTTAGATATACATATATATGTATATACATTTATTTGTGTTATTTGTCTTTGCTTTTTTTCTGTTTGTGCTCAAAAGACTTGAACATGCAGATAAAATGCAAGACAAATATCAAATTTCGGGGCTTTTCGCTGATTGATACGCATGTCATTCATCAGAATTATTACTATCAATTTATTTGTTTCGACTATTTATAGAAAAAATGCGGCATTTTTTATTATTGTTGTTTGTGTTTGTGTTTTAGTAGAAATGTCATTGCTTGGACTAATTTGATCTTGCTATCGTGTAGGCGTTTTTTGGCCCATTGATTGGTGACAAAGTTGCTAAGCTTGATAGAAAAGGTTTGTGGTTGTCATTAGTTTAGTGTTTGTACTAAGTATGCGTATATATTGTATTATGCTACGTGCGGTTATAGGCAGAAATATTAATTTATGTGTATGAATTATTGTTATAAGTTAGTGAAGAACTGTTAGTCGAAAATTGAGCAATTTTAGTTTTGTAAAAATAAGAATTCAACGCAAAGTATGATATCTCTACTAAATTTGACCTAAATAATGTAGGGCTGTAAAAATTGCTAACTTTGAACACATCCCAAGTTCTGAAGAAGACAGTGTTGTACCTCAACCCGATGACGAGTCAAGTTTGGAATTTAAAGACGCCCGAAGTACGAAATTGTTTTCCAACAGCGAACTAAATTATTTGATGAGGGACTTGACTCTTCCCAAAAAGGCAATTGAGTTCCTTGAATCAAAGCTCAACAGCAGAAACTTACTTGTGCCGAGAGTGTCTACCTTCTGTCTTAGGTATCTTGAAAAGCAATTCACTTCTCACTTTGTCCGAAAGGACGTGTTGGTTTATTGTAACATAATTGAAGGTTGTATGTATGCATTTAAGATCTCATGCGATCCATCGCAGTGGCAGGATTTATTTTTTAAGAAGAATCCGTTTGGAAGTTCGTTATTTGCAAACTAAAATAAAAAAGACCACGGTTAACAATTGTACGGTGATTTAAAAATATTGGGCATGTTGATCGGACAATAGTCTGGGTTTAACATATTCCATTGCTTTTTGTGTCTATGGAATAGCAGAGACCGAAGAAATCACTGCACCAAGCAGTATTGGCATTAAAGTTGGTTGCTTTAAGTTGGTGAAAAGATATTCTTATTTATATGAAACTTTCCTCATAAATTTCTTCTACCACCGCTTCAAATAAAGCAGAGACTGAAGCAGCAATTTGTAAAGCCACTTCCAAGTGGTGGAAATTGCTTCGAAATCTTAATATCAAAGTTTCAAGGTCTCTCGGAGCCAAAATTTAAGGAAAGTGTGTTCGTTATACCAGATCTTCGACGGCTTGGCTAATCCACAGTGCAATGATTGTGAATGAAAATCTTCAAAGAGATGCCTTTATAGAGCTCATAGAAAGCTCGGCAATAACGAAGACCTTAACTACAAGCAAATAGTCAAGGAATTTTAAAAGCATTTCAAGTTTTAGACATCCAAATGAGTTTAAAACTACATTTTCTTCATTCCCACTTCGACTACTTTACAGAAACTTTAGGAGATTGAAGGGCAGTGAAGGGCAGGATGAACGATTTCCACAAGATGTTAAGGAGATCAAAAATAGATACCAGGTAAGATAGAGCATGTAAATCAAGCAAAAGTACTGTTTGACGGTTTAGAGAGACCCTCTTAATGTATTTAAATTAAACCGTTAGCCTGGTACGTTTTCAGATTTAATAATGTGTTCAAAATTGAACATGTTCATTTTCTTAAATAAGATAAGTTAAGAAATTTGTAATACTTAAGATCATAAAAACATATACTGTCCACTAATTTTCAATAATAATTTCTTTCCCTCGGCAATATGTTCAAATATCATTCAACATGCTTATTTATATGCAAAGCCGAAATTATACTAAATATAAATATCTATTTATATATTAATACATACATACATACATAATGCATTTACATGCAATACAGCAAAATAAAAGAAAAAATATGTAATAAGAATACAATACAGAAAAACAACCCTTATGGTGGTTATTGTATCCGTATTCTTCATCAAAGATCTTGTATGATAGCACACACACACACATGTCTTGCATTGTATAGTTGAAAACAACCCCATGTGGTGTGCCGTACATACACACATATTTAACTAGATAAGTAAGACTTAAAATAGTATATAAGGTGTACAATATTAACAATAAAATCAGAATGAAATATTTCTCACTCAATGAAGGTCGTTTTATTTCCCCCCACCAGAGGTAAGGAATTAATAATCTTTTTTGAGTTTTTAGAATGAATAAATTCTCACTCGACGAAAGACGGTTTCATTCCCCCCCACCAGAGGTAAGGAATGATAAATCTTTGTTGAGTTTAAACATAATGCATACTGGCTTTGAAAAATTCACTGTGAATGGTATTACAGTCTGAGTGGAGCCAAAATGAAGGTTTCACTAGTTATTATTTTCATTTCACAATGAAATAAGTTTTGCGTCGTTTATAGGAGATTTGTTCAAAAAGTATCGAGAATTTTGTATTTCTTAAGAAAGTGTTTATTTGTATGTAAATATCTATTTTGGCTCTTTCAAAGTAATAACCCTCAGATACATGGCACTTCTGCCATCGTTTTTTCCAATTCACAAAGCAATTAAAAAAAAGTAATTTTTTCTGAGATAACTCACATGCTGGCTGATATATGTATGCAGCTTAAAGGCATCTGGAAGTTCGAAAATCTTTATACTAGGTATATGGAGACTCAGGAAAGTACTCACCCGATTTAAACAATTTTTGGTACACAGAGTTACCATTGTAAGGAAAGGCTGATCTCCCATTTTCAATTGTATATCCTGACCTACATTTGCGGTGAAAAGTCAACTATAGATACTGGGGTTCACATATTCGGTACCTAGGGGATTGAACAGTTTTGTTTGGATTTGAGCATTTTTTCTTTCATAATGTGGCATACTTTATAATTATCAGTGTAAAGTTGTATGCCGTTATATTAATTACTTCTTGATTTGTGTACTGGAAAGTGAAAGAATCAAGTTAAATTTAATTTTGTTTTATACTTGTATGGGAAGTCAATGTAGATGTAGTATAATTTCACCGAAAAGTAGACAAATTTTTGAAAACTTGTGTCAATCTCGATTAGTTTAAGTGATATGTATAGCCGTTAGGTGAAAAAAACTATAATAAGCAACAGTACTGTAGCAACAGGTTGCAATAGTATAAAAATAAATACCTTAAATGCTTTTAAATAATTTCATAAAATTAGCAGAAAGATGACTCCCACAAGACCACAAAATATTTAACTAAAGGCTTCCTTAGCGCCAGACACACGCACACTTAACCTAATATCTATACAAATCAACAAAATGCTAAATTCATTAAAAAATGCGCTTATGCGCGCTTTGTTACGTATACGCCGTGGCCTTAGTGGCTGCCTACGCCACTAAGTAAGCGATTATGTCATGTTATGTTAGCTGCATGCAGGCAGATGGGCTCGAATATATTTATGTGCATGCATGTACATATATGTATATGTATGTATATGTATATATATGTACGCAATTATGTTTGTGCCCGTAGTGTATGCAAATGCCCATAAGTGCGCGTGTTTATGAAAGCTGCTGCGCTGCTCTGCGGCCGTGTGTGTGTGTCTCTGAGCATGTTCTCACATATGCATAATTTAATTATGCTCTTCACATAACCAGTGAAGCCGCAACTAATTTTCAACGCTAATAAGCGTAATTAAAATTACATAAATTGTCATTATGAGAGAGTAGACAGCCCACAAGTAAGCGAGTACAGCTATTTATATGCATATGTGTAAGCGTTTGTAGATGCGTAAGCAGCAAATAAAGCTTTTTTATATTTAAAGTTTTTTGTTTTGGGTTTTTACAAGGGTTAAGGGAAATTTTCTTTTTTTTTCATACATTTTGGTGTAGCGGTATGTTATGACGGACTTTATATAAAGCTAATTTGTTTATGATATAAAAAAAATTATTTTTGAAGAGAGAAATAAGGGCATTCACTTTAAATTATCATTTATTTGTTTTCTATTTAGTTCATATACCACTAGATTTACTGGAGGATTGACATAATCTTTGTAGGTAGTAGAAGTTAAGCTCTCGCGTGATATGTGTTTTTTTATATTTCATTCATTTTAAGTGTACAACAAACTTCAATAGTGAAACCGTGATTTTAAGCGTAAAGTGAATTAATATTAATTTTCATTAAACAACTTCCTTGAGTTATATTAGTAGTATAATATTATACCTAGAAGTTTGTACTCAAATACTACAAATATTTTTACTCTGTGCTGCAATTTAGTTATTAAATAATTATATCGGTTCCAACAGTATCAAGTAGGTATACGGTTCGAAACAATTTCGAGCAATTTACAATAAAAAATAACATTTTTGCTCTATTATTTTGCCCTTTATGATAAATATGTCATCGAAATATGAAGTATTAGATATATATATGTTGTACACCATCATCATCAAAAGTTTCACAGTCAGTTGAATTTTTTGACATTATTTCTTATATGAAAATGATATGAAGGAGTGGATTGAAAATCCGAAATATCTCCTGTCGTCCAACAGTCAGCTAATATGAGACGTGACTCACACGTCACTGTTGACAGTCATAACTTCGAAGTCGTAGATAATATCGGCTATCTTGGAACCAGTATTAACAGCAACAGAACTATCGGCCTCCAAATAGAACGCAGAATAACTGTTGCCAACTCGTGCTACTTCGGACTGAGTAGGCAGTTGACAAGTAAAGTCCCCCCTCGAACAAAAACCAAACTCTTTCAGTCACTTATTATACCAATCTTTCTATATGATGCGCACGCATGAACAATGAAATCATTCGATGATTCCTTACGAGATTTATGGTACGGAGAGAAGAAAACCTTACAGCTTTGAAGGTTTTCGAGTCAGTACAGATCAGTACAGAGCAGTACCTAACTGCTGTTGTTAAGTCGGTGATAACCGCTTAAACGATGTCTGCGCCACTAAGGAAGAAAAAGTTATCATCAGAAGCGTCTCAAACTAATATATAAAGCTTTAGCAGAGAGCACAGTTTTATTGATTGAAGAAAGATATACATATATGTACAGTTATTCTAGTGCTCACTTCATTAGCTCAACTGACTCAGTTTAAGTACCACAATATCAAGTGGCTTCGTTTGGTTCGCTCTTCAAACAAACTCTGACAAACTCTGTAATTTTAAGAACAATACACGTAATACTCGGAGCAATCAAGTTGATTTGTGCTAGTACCGTCTGGTTCGTGTTGGCTCACTCGATACTTACGCAATAAGCGTCGTTCATTTACTGCTGCCAGACATGAGCTCGTATTCACAGCACAGCTACAGCAAACAATGCTTTGTTGTTCGTTCAGTTATTCTGGGAACTATGCTGTTGTAATATTTATGGATATTGCTGAGAATTAAATTTTTTAACACACACCTGCTCTAGTGTATGTAGGTATATGACAAAGAACAAGAGACAAGAGACAAATGATCCGATCAATATTAAATTTTTTTAGCAGTTTCATAATTTGATCAAAAACGACCAAACTATGGGTACAATTAAAAACATTTTCGAACATGGGTCATTGTACGAAGGATCTCTTATAAAAGCGAGTTATTTTAAGTGTCATCCAAAGAGGTTGCCGGAATGTCCGCAGCAGTGGAGAGTTCCTGTTTGTTTTTTTTTTTTTTTAATTCTCATTAATCTAGTTAATTCTTATCGACAAATTAGTCTACTAAAAATTTTCTCGAAAGTATTCGAAGCAATATTTTTGCGTAGGTTTTTGCCGGTGTTGAAAGACAAACAGCTTTTCCGAGTTTGGCTTCAGAAAATTTCATGGCGCAATTGAACAATGTAATAGGGTAGAGCACTTTATAACTGATACGGGAAAAACTCCCAATGCCTTACTGCACTGCTAGTATAGAGTGCCAACCCCAGTATTATTTCCAGAAGACTGCAGATGCAATTGAATGTTATGGAACCAAGGCCTACCAAATGGAATATTGGCATCGACCCCGAAAAGACCGTACAAGTAGTATACTATACCCTCAAGTACAAACATTCCGCTCAAGTAGCTTTATATGGTCAGTTGTTACCAACAAACACATGCGTAAAGTTTGGGGATTACAATTGATAGGAGGTGAACTTGGAAAGACCACGTAAAATAAAAAGAACTCAGCTAAGCTTAAAGTTGATGCAGCTATACTGGCTCTTTAAGCAAAATTCCAGCTCAATCTGAAGAATCAGTTGCTATAGTATAAGGTAATACTTAGCCTGATCTGGACCTATGGCATTCATATCTGAGGTAGTGCAGCGAACTCAAATTTAAAAGTTATCCAAACTTTTCAAAATAAAGTTTTACACAACATAATAAGGGCTCCTTTCTGTGTAAAAAACAATGCCCTCCACCTGGATCCAAAAATGTTTACTAAAAAGGAAAAAATCGAAGAATTTTGCAGGCATTATCTCTTGCCTTAGAGAATTATATAAAATTCATTCATAGTCAAAACTTAAGTAAAATGATGTTTACATGCTTTTAGAGAATAACATTAAATGTCTAAATTTACTAGTTCCGAAATATGTAAATATCATATCCATATTTCCTTGTGGAAACCCTGAGTCTATAAACTCTGTTTTTAGTGATAATAAAACTGCGAAAAGCTTAATTTATGGTGATCCCATAAACCCGTGTTCACCCGCAAGACATGACATATCAGAAACGAGAAGTCATATATTATAGGAACACAAAATGAATATATGTATATATTTATATGATAACCTTTTGCCATTGGCAATCAAAATGATGAGCCTATAATCAGTGCGCGCCATTGTAAAACAAGTAATAAAGGGAAAGTTGGCGCGTTGTCAGCGCTGTCAGACGTTATAAGTAGTGCACCTGTCAGTTGGACTGAGTGCCCTCACAGCCCCTTCATACACTGTACTCTTATCATTGTGAGTCGGTCTGTTTGTCTGTCTTCCGCTTGGCTGCCATTGTGCCGCCGTACGCCAGCCTAAATGACATGTTTGACATCAAACGCTATACGTAACGTAATTTTATTGCACTGTAGTTATCAACGGTGATTTATCATTGGGGCTCGCGCACACTGTGATTTTTTGCCGCCAAATTTTAGTGCTCTGGCAGTGCTTAAGTCGCCTATGAAAAGATTGCCTTTTGACTTTCGCCTCCAAGCCAGCGAATGACTGCTCATTTGCGTCGTGAATATGTATATGACAACGAAAAACACACACACACACATACATAAATTTTTACATATGTGTTTCCATTATTATAGTCTACTTGAGTGTGTGTGCTTTTTATGTTGGCATCGTTTGCCAAAGTCACGGTGAACCATGAACTTGAACTATTGCCATTTTCCAAACAATTTTCAGCCTCACCAAATAAATAAATAGACGTAATACCCAAAAGCGCCACAAAAAAGCAAGTCAAAACTGCCGCAACCAATTCCCCACATTTCATTTAACAGCGCAGCCTCAGGCGTTGTTCGTTGTTCTCGCTGCAACATTGCCTTTGTCTTGTGGCATGCCGCTTATACATATGTATGTGTTTACTATATTTAAATATATGTGTGTTTCTGTGTACTTCTGCGGCGCAATTGGTAATAAAATAAAATGTAATGCTAATCTATACTCAATCCCCAAAGTAAATATATAGGTACATATGGTACGCAGAGCCTTCAATTTCAAACGAAACATGCCAAAGCATACACACACATACACATTTGTGTAATTTTATTGCCCATGCCTTAGTGTCTACAGCCAACCAAACTAGCTTCGCGTAGCGGTCATACGCGGCTGCTAACTTGGCTACGCGCCTAAAAGCATGCTTCAAACGCACATATAGCTTCATATGCACACACACACACAGCGTCTACAGTTGACCTCACGGCCGCGCTATGTTTGCTAATTTGCGACCGTTGTTTTTGGTTGACTCTGCTTCACACATGCTTGCACTCTCCATTTGCGCTCACGTTTATTTATACGCGTGTTTAACAGGAAAATCAGTACTACTTTGTTGTACGCATGTGACGTTGCTAATGTGTAGCGATTAACAGTGTTTTGATTTGGTGGGACACTAAAGCATGCGATGGAGCAAGAACTTTTATTACATATTAATTTTTTGCGATATTTTACCACAAATATGTAATTAATATTTTTACCATCCATTTTTTTTCTAAATTAATTGTTAACGTTTTAAGAATAAAAAAAAAAAATAAAAATACAAATACAAATAGAAAAAATAGAAATAAATAGCAGCTGATAGAGTGAGGTCTCCACGATTTCAACCCTTCTAGCAATCCGCAAAAAAATAAAAATTAATCTATGTTTGAATAACGTCACAATTTTTCGGATTTTTCGGATCATATTAAAAAAATTTTTATATGAAATGGCGACTACCTGAAAAAAAGCAATTTTTATCACTTTTTTCCGGACTTAATTTGTTAAAAATAGTAAAAATTGTATTCTGGCTTTGTGGCCAGTTCCACAAAGGCTCTTCAAAGATTTCAAGTAAAACAGTCCATTGAAAGTGAAAAAAATAATAAATAGAAAAACACAGTTTCGAGAAAACGCGTTTATAGTTTCAATTATACCTTTATCTCCGATATAATACCGATAACTTGAATAGTTGAATGTAAAAAAATTTACTTCCAGATTAGAGAATACCTCCTTAAGGGTTTAGATCTAGCATCTAGATTTTATTTCCTGAAAGTGTGATAACTGAGAAAAGTTAAACACTTTGAGTGAATTGCTAATTTGCAAAGCGTTTTCTTGCGTTTTGGGATGTAATGGTGAAACTTTTCAATCCTCCATTTATTTAACTGTTGATCACTTTAGTTTCAAAAGCACTACGTCGATATCAATGAAGTTCATCCAGTTTTTGTGCATAGCGCTTGATTGAAGAGTTTTGTTCGTTGTAAGCTGTTGGTTGTCTCCGAAAAGTTGAAAAAAAAAAAAACAGTTCGATCAGGGGTTAACTTCGATACTAATTAAGTGATTTTTTGTCTGATTGTTTTAATTTTAGCGGAAGTAGTGACTAGTGGTGGTTACGCAGAGAGCTTCGGTTGGAATTGGAATAACACAAAAAGCCATTATATTTGAAATAAATACTTTTTATTTTTAAAGTTTCTGCCAAGTTAAGTCAAAAGTATTCGAAGGAATATTCTAACGCAGGCTTTTAATGGTGTTGGAACACAAACAGTGTATTTTGAATCATCTGTTTGGCTTCAGAAAATCTCATGGCACAATCTGACAATGTAGTGGGGTAGAACACTTTATAACTGATTCCATGGAAATTAATAAATACATCTCTGCAGTATTCCTTGATGTTCGCCAAGCATTTGACAAAGTCTGGCAACTAAGCCTACTATTCAAATTAAAGGAAAAACTAGAAATGCTTTATTAATTGCTGCTAAAGTCTTACTTGAACTTCTACGTTGGATGCCGTCGGATTTAAGACCTGTTCGTGCTGGCGTACCCCAAAGCAGTGATCAACTTTGAGTCCAAAATGACGGTAACCTATGCTGATGATACTGCACTGCCAGTATCAAGTGACAACCCTAATACTGCTTGCAGAACCGTGACTCAACAATTGAACATTGACATTAATACCGAAAAATCCGTACAAGTAGATAATACCCTCAGTTGTTACCAACAAACACTTGCGCAAAATATTTGGGGATTACAATTGATTAAAAAGCTCACAAGAAAATAAAAATGACTCAGCTAAGATTAAAGTTGACGCACCTATACTGGCTCCTTAGGCCAAAATCCCGCATCAGTCTGAAGAATAAGTTGCTAATTGATAGGGTACTACTGTGGCCGATATGAATGTATGGCGTTCAAATCTGGGGTATTGTAGGGAATTCAAACTTTGCAAAATAAAGTTTTGGTGGACTGGAGGGGCTCCTTTCTATGTGAGAAATGATCTCCTCCACCGGGATCTAAGGTTGTTTACTGTAAAGGAAACAATCGAAGAATTTAGCAGACGTTACCTCTTCCGTTTGGAGCATCATGAAAATATATTTGCGATTCCACTGCTGGATAAAAGTTTACAACATAGATGATAAAAAAGATATCACTCGTTAGACCTCTCTTTTGATTCAATTAATGTTTATCTTTTTATTTTATTGCTTGTTTATTTATTTAATGTCATACTATGAAATGAATGAATTATGATTCTCATTGTGTTTTCATGAATTTTTGTAATTGTGTTTTTATATTTAAACTGATTCTAAATATACTGAAATTTAAATAAAGTTAAGTCAAAATCAAATTTCATGATGATGTATTTTTACTCTCATAAAATAATCAGTTTACTGACAGAGAATATATTTTTTTAATTATTATTTGAATACACTTAACCCCATAACCACCTGTCAGCTACATCTGTTCCAGTCAAATCGTTTATGACTCAAATAATACTATAAACAAAATCTAAAGAAAGAAATGGTAATTGACTCTGCTTAGTTGGGTTTCAAACCGGCATTATATTTATTTAATATTTATTGTATTTTATATGAGGCTTTAATTATGAGTTTTCGAGCCAATGATTATATTTATATTTTTTATTAAATTATTTGGTGCGTATGTAAATGTATACAAATATTTCTACATACTGTAGATATAAAAAGTGTCATATTTAAGCACAAACTCATTAAAACTAAACACTGTGCGCATGGCATTTTTGCATTAAACTTGTACAAGCCGTAATTGCAGCCTATTTCTAGGCGATAAAACAATTTGCGTTGATTATTCATGTTATATAATTTTAGCATTTCGTTACTTTTGCTAGTTTTTCGTGCTTACAAGACTGTAAACTACTACGAAGAACGTAAAGAATTCAGATTTATTTGGAAATCAGACGGACAGTCATACTCTATAAGACAAATTCTTCTTTAAGTTGTTGTAAAATTAAACCACCAAGAATTCTTCACCTCACCAATTTGCCGTTAAGTATTTTAGTGCTGCTACCAGGCGACCTTGCTTATAACTTCAGATTGAAATCGTAAATTTTTATTACTACTATAGAGGATACGAAATTAGTCTACACAGGCGTACACAAATTGCTTACTGACGCATACAAAAAGGAGCTTATGTAAATAAGTTCACACATATCTATGTCTGTGTTCACATATGTGTAGATATGTATGTATCAGCTTGTGTTGCCTACATCCGCTACGAGTGTTATGCTTTAGCTGGCTTTTTTATGGCCCACAACACAAAACCAAATCAAAAACGCCTAAATGTAGGTTAACTATAAGCAAAATTTGCATCACTTTAAGTTGATTGCGCTTTAAGATGTTTTCTACATTTTAAAACTTGTATCTGTTTCTGTCAGTAAATTGTAAATTCAAGTCAGTTTAGCGCAGCTGCTACACGTGTTTAAACTTTTTAAGGCACTCTGGCGCCAAGGTCAGCCCCAGGGATAACATGTGTTTAAGTGCTTACCAGTGTCCAGCTGGCGGTTATCGATTAAATTTAGAAGCAAGTGAGTGTCGTTTTACGAAAGTAGAGATAAGTTCTACGCCAATAAAGGAGAAGAAGAGATAAGCTCTTCTTACTACATGCAAAGTTTGTCGATTGAATGAAGTGCGCCTAAATGTATACAGCAACGGAATAATTGCTTTAATGGTGATTAAAAAAAAGTTTAAGAAAAATGTAGAAATAGAGTGCCAAATTAAAAAAAAAAAATAATTTAAATTATTTATTAATGGAATTAATATTTAAAACTTTAGTAAAAATAAAATAAAAAAAATTAATGTTAAATTATATATTTTAAATATTTTTAGAATCAAAACTACCACTCGTTATACCTCTAATTTTACAAAAATAATATAATATTAGTTTGTATACATGCTTCGCCTCACATCTTGCACCATATGTTCAGCCACCTCCACATGCCAAGTAGCCATTTGGCTTCTCTCACACACTCACACATTCAAATTTTATTTTTAAAAAGCTGCCTTTTGTGGCTGTAAAAACCCTCTTTAAGTAAATATCTACTTACTTTATGCCCACAAATCCATCCGGCCAACCATCAACGTCAAAATAGACATATCTTTCTTTGACAAAAAAGCAACGACCAGTGTAAAAAAATCACAAAATATGCTAGGCAGTCGACCATGCTTGGATTTAAAATATGCTTACGGGCGTAATCGCTGCCACGCCTACGGTTGTTTTTCGTGGCATATAAAGGACAGTCGGCTGACAGTTTGTGGGTGTTGTGTAAATGATTTGTAAACAAAATTTTCGGTCAGGCATTAAATGAGATTGAGTGGATGAGCTCTTGTTGGTCGGACTGTGCCATTCATGTGCGCGCTTCTGTCAAAACAACTACCAAATATTCTTCATATTTCATTTCGTTTTTTATTGCTACTCTGCTTTCTTTTGGGCTTTTAGTACAGCTGGCCTGCTTTAAACTTGTTTTTGCTCCTTTGCTTTTTGTTTGGGTAACAACTATGGCATATTTTCCTTGTTCTTATTTATTGTGTTCATTATTTTCCGTTGTTTCGTTTTTGATTTTATTGTCCAGTTTTGTGATTTCATCATTCGATTGACTTCCTGGCATATGTGTCGGTGGCTTACATCAGAGTTTCGAAAGAATTTTTTAATTATTTAATTTTAAATAAAGTCTGTCTTGTTTTTGAAATAACAATAACTAAATTTACTCACAAAAACAATGATACTGAAGCACAGTAAAAAACATGCAGATGAGTTCAATTGAATCGAATCTCCTAGTACATTGTTGACTATTATGCAGTAGTTGGATCGCAAGTACGTTATAACGGTTCTCTAATTGGGAGAGACAACGATAACAAAACACTTTTTCAGTTGACATTTTGAAGTTCAGTTTTAGGGACGTTAGGCACTGTATTTTAAAAACCTTGAATAACTTTAACCTTGAATCAGCTGAGATCTTCCAGATTTGTATTCCATACGATTAGATTGGTCTGAGTATTGCCTTATTACCTTAACAGCCAGTAAACCTTACAGCGAAAACCTTATCCTGAGCTGGACTGTTGTAAATTAAAAATTAGTTTTACAGGATAAATTTAATTACTATAAATATTAAAAATTTAATCAGCTTTATCGCGCAAATCGAAAATATTAAAAAAAAATTAATTTTTCAATATTGAAGATTATTTAGATTTAACCAAATATAGGAAAAATTATAGTTACGATTGAAAGAGATACAGGTTTTCAATAGTAATTTGACATTTGGGATTAGCTAATTCAGCAAAGTCATATATTATTCAACACACTTAGCTTAGCCGAAGTTCGAAACCCCCCTGAGTGTTTGTGAAGTGCCAAACCAGATTTATTCTTTGGTTGCCTCGAGGGGTTATATATATTTACATATTATTATTACTAGATTTAACACCATTTTAACGAAATCTGTTTGGGTTTTTGATTATGTACAGCGGATAAAGTTCTGAGACATAGTAGTGACTGCAAAACATATTTTTTGAGCGGAGCTCTCGGAGATCAGCGGTAGTTCCTTTCTAAATAAATATTTTTGCTGAAACTAAGATTTAAAATTCAGATAAAAGATATCTAAATATTTGGATTAATAATTTTAAAAGTTTTCTCAGAAAAAATTCTGGGAAATTAGCACTTGTTTGTCCTTCTAACTGTATATAACCCCTTAACTTAGTGTTAACTGCTCTTCAAATATGACTTTTTTGGAGATGGTGAGAAAAATTTTTCCGAAACAGCTGAATGATCGACTTGAATTTGCACATGAGATTTTTAGATATATTTGTCAGTTAGTTATCGAGGTCATAAAATTTTCGATAATGAAAAAAGATCGCTTTTTAAGCAAAAATATAAAATTAATTTCCTTTTTCAGGAGACAATAAAACATTTGTTTGTCTTGTCTTCTGATTATGAGGTAATTTGTAGCAGAAGTCTTCCTCACCGTTAGACAGTTTTTTATGTGGCCTTGTTGGAGATGGGCTACGGGATTCAGAGAATCCAAAATTACTCAAAACTTTCACTGATTATTAAAGCACATTGGACGCCCATATTCTGCAATATAAAAAAATTTTCCTTTCTAATTAATTATTTAATGTCTCTGCAATTTTTTTTTTGTTTGCTTTTTTCAATATATTTTTATTTATTGGATTTGCTTTTGTTTTATAGCCTAACAATAAGTTATAGAATATTAAATATATTTAAAAACTAGACAAGCTCAAGCAAGTGATCGAGCTATTTTGGTGATACGAGTAATTTCCTCTTTAGTACGCAGGCATATCTCCTCTTTTTATTCATGCTTGATCGTAGGAATGTACCAAAGCATCAGCCAATGGGTTCGGGTGATCTCGAATTTTGATATATATTTCATTCTTCTGTCCTCTATTCATTTTCTTTACCATAAGAATATCAAGATCTTTATGGATATTTTCATTGAGCATGTACCACGGCGAACATGTGATTGTTCTAAGCATTTTCGATTGGAACCTTTGTACCAGGTCATACCCCACAGTTAAAGCCCACACATCCAAATCGGCTTTATGGCCACTTTATATAAAAGCACTTTGTAGCCTAGGCTAGTTTAGAGCTTTTATTTAAAAGCCAACTAAAATTTGCAGATCTTATCTTTATGCAAGTTATTTTACTAGAAATATGTCTTCAACACGTGAGTATTCTCTTTAGGAGAATGCCAATATAAGTTACTTTGTTCGTTGGGATACTGAAATATCCTTAATTTTTACTCGTTTTCGCTGACTTGCAGGTAGATGCAATCCTTTAGTCGACTACTGTATTAAAAGTAAGTTCAAGAAATCCCATGAGCACAATTACGGTAAAACTGTTTGCATTTCTAGGCATAGAGACTTGAATTATTTTTAAAGTAAGCATTCTGACAAAGCAAACATTCTGCGCCTTCTCCGATGACTTCAAACAAGCTAGCAAGTGGCAATTGACTATTCTCCAGGAATGCATACAGCCGATCGTTTTATCGTTCATTTCAATATTTGCTTGTCAATTATTATGAAATATTGCAGTAACAGTACTTTACAGTTTTTTTATTTGTATATTTTTAGCAAATTTCAGGCTTCAGTTTGGTTTGCTAAAACACAAATACACACATTTTTTATAAACGGTCGGAAAACCTCTATTTCAATGAACACAAATATTTTTTGTTGACATTAAACTGACAAGCTATTTACATTAAAATAACACATTTCCAGTAACTTTGACTACCCGATAGTTGGGCTCTCTATGTTATTGCGGGCAGTGTGGGTTATGTATGTTTTATATATATTTGTTGAAAGGGTAATTCATTTGTGTCTAGGAATCGGGAAAGTGTGTATATAGTACATACTAATTTTGTGAATGCCTTTCGAAAGGAAATCCGAATTCGCAGGCGTGAGCCAAATTTTCCATAAATGATTTTTGAACAAACGAGTCGACTCTAGAGTTGATAAAATTAGGGTGAGTAGTAGTAGAGTAGAGTATGATAGTGTAAAGTAGAGTACTGAAAAATTGAGTAGCGTAGTCTAGAATAGAGTAGCGTATATATTTCGATAATAAATATCACAATTTAAATGTACAAAGTGAGCCAAAGAAGATCGGTAATCAGTCAAATGTATATATTTTAGTTCAAATTTTTGTTTATTGATTCAGTAAGTTATTATGAAATTCTTTACACGAATTAACACACATATACGAGTATACTAAAACTTCTGCAAACTCCTTGTTATTTTTTTTAAATCAGCAATTTCAAACAATCCTTTGCACAATCTGCAGCGCTTGTCTCGACAAATAGTAAATGGACGGCAATTTGTTTGATTGGCACATGTATGGCAATAATATTTCCTGCACTACTCCACAGCACATATGATATATGATAATAAAAGTCATATGAACTGAACAAAACGTTCCATTGGCAATCATTTATGGCTTGCATTGTAAAATTTTCAATGGAAATCTGCGTAGTTGCGCTTAAAAAGAACCAAATAGCATGGCTGCCAAAACACTGGAGGCATGAAATTCAATAAATTATCCTGCTGTCAGGCAACGTAAATTTCTAAGTGCCTGTGCGAAGCGTCCTACAAGCTTTACATGCATAAACATGTTGTTCTTGTTGTTTTTGCTGTTTTGCTGTCGAGTATTTTAATATTTTTGGAACATTTTGCAGTAGACATAAAGATCGTCTGCAAATATCGGAGTGAGCAATTCAATGCGTATTTCCGTACATTTGCCTCTGCGCCGCACTAAATCGATGAAATTTCCATACGCATGCATACACGCACATACACATATACAGTGGCAGGCATACGAATTTAAATATGCATGCGTTTCGTTTGTGCAGAACTGCCAGTGTCGTTGATGACCGCTGCTATCATCAGCACGTGTGCACAGCGTTTGTATAGTGTCGCATACATACACGCACACACCGGCACTATGCATGCCCAGGCACAGGGTTGGAGTGTGTAAACAATAAACTCAATATGTGCATAGTAAAATTTTATTGCTGTGCTATCTGACACGAAGCTGTGAAGAAGAGAAACGACTGGGTAGCCGAAAAAACAGCAGACACCAATAACAACAACGAAAATTACAACAACCGAAACCATGAATTGGAACAATTGTGTGAATGCAGTGTTGTTGTTGTTACTTCTGTAACAAGCATTGTGCTGGCATGGTTTGGTATGCGTATGCCCGCATGTTCATGCGAGTGTATGTGCGTATATGGTATATATATATTGTTTACTTTGTTGTCGCCGCTCTTCGCATTATGCTGTGAGGTCAACATTATTGTACAAATTTCATGATTACTGCAGTTATTTGTTTGCTCTTGTGTCGCTGCCGCAATTTCCAATTCATTTTATTTATTTTGTTTTTGTTCAATATACAACAGCGTACAGCAGTGCGTATGAGTGACATTATTGTGGGTGAGTGCTGGCGTTTCGGCTATTTGCAAAGCATATGCACGGGCGCATGTGAAAAGGTTTTAGGTTTGAGGGCACTGATTTGTGGGTGTGTGTATGTGTATACATGTGGCATGTATGCATGTGTTTATAAGTGCGGTTATTATCATACATAAACACATGATGAACGTTCAAATCACAATGCCAGAGGAATATGGAAATTTGATTGCTTTACAGCTGCTGGCAGAATTGTCACTGGAGAGTTTTTTTCCATTATTTGATGTTTTCAAAATATAAAATATTGAGCGGAAGCATTGCATTGTTTGTTTCTACACATGCTTTTGTTTGATTTTCATAATATTTGATTACAAAAAAATTTGTTGCCCATTCAACCACACTTTCAATGTGAGAACATTTGAAAAATATATCTGTTTTTATTACTGGAAACTTGAAAATGACAAAGGAGAGTTGTGGTACATTTATTACGTCCCAAAAAAATAAAAAATTAAATCGACCTATCAGATATGTGCCTCTGATACAAAAATACATTCTTTGTAAGCAGAAAACCCAGCCAAATCTGAAGTCTGGGTTATTCTCAACAAACCGAACGTCCCGAATATACTCATAAGTCACTCGGTTGTTAGGATTATTGTCCCAACGGTCTTGCCACCCATATCTGACCCTATCATCTAAAAATCTCCTGCTCCTTAGATATTCCTCCCTCTCCACATAGTTATCGGAAATAACAATCAGGTCAAGAGGGGGTGCACCTAATAGAACCTGCATAGAATCCGTTAAGATGGTTCGACAGGCCTTTAAGCAGCATTGTCACTGTTTTTTCCACCGATATATTTACCTTCGCACCAAAACCACAAGTATTTACAATCTCTAAGAATGACCTCCCGCCTACTCTAGCCCTCCGACCAGAAGAAGATCGTCCGCATACGCACAAGCACTTTTCCAAGTACTGGAGGAAGACTGATGCTTCGATACGAACGACGATCGCTCCTGATAAGGGACTTTAGAAGAGGAATAACCCTAGCACTTTACCACTTGCGCCAAAAGTATCACTCCCAGACGCACTTATTGTAAATGGCCTCTAGGTATTTCGGAATGAACTTCCAAAAGCTTTTGCACATTTCTCCGTTCAAACCATCAAAACCTGGGGAAAGCTTAGCCCTAACCAATCCAAGGCGTACCCCAACTCCCTATCATCTAATGGAGGGACAAGTACCTCTTGTGTCACCGATGCAAAGAGAGGTCACATCCTCCCTCTTACGACCCCGGCAAATTCTATAAGCCTGACCCCCTGGGGTCTTTCTATTCTCTTTGACGAAACTCCTCCAGTTCTCCTCCTCTCATATGTATGTATATACAGACAGCCGGGCGGACGCACAGAGAGACGGACATGGCTAGTCGACTGAACTCGCCATACTGATCATTTAAATGTTTTAAGGATCGCCGACGTTTCCTTCTGGGTGCTACAAGTTTATGGATAACTTAATATTCCCTGTTCTGGGAACAAAAGCAAACAGGTATGGATCACCACCTGCCCAGTTTAAAGGATGTTTGAACTAAAAATTAAACAAATATATAGATGGTCTTACAGCTGTAAAATAAAGTGAAGATATTCTGCTTTTTCGAAATTCGTGAAGGCGTTCGTAGCTCGCTGAGGTAAAGTTCTTGACGGCAGGTATGATACTTTCAGTATACTTTGTTTTTGTTTTCAGTTGGGCTACTTTGTTTGTAGCCCAACTAGAAGATATTCCATAATTTTTCAGACATATTCCTATCATGGTGGAACTTCTTTAGTTTCTATAAGCACTTGGGGGTTTCGCACTATTAAGAAAATTATTCATATAACTCTGCTTCAGCGTCTATACGGCTTCTGAACACAGCAACGTGCCTAACGCATTCGGCCACAAAGTCGTTATTGAAGCAGTGATCAGAAGCTGTCATGCGAACTCTATGTGTCGAGGCTATTTGTTTGCCGCAATCGAGAGCACTAAATACAATTTAGCTTAAGATCAGAAAAGATAATTATTATGATTTGCTGTTCTAAAATTTCCTATTCCCAGCTCTATGACTTACAAATACCAACTCAAACAGTGCCTCATGGAAGCATGTGACGCAGTTTATTAAATAATATTTCAGCATGTATCAATTGCGTTTATCAGAAACGTTATCTGCTATAACTATTCTCTATAAATGTTACGTACTTATGAGATACCCACATCTTCTCGCACAATATTTGTGTGCGTTCTAGAGGCACTACTCACTAATAGGCCATACGGCTGCATTGTTTGCTTTGGAATTGACATTTTTGAAATACTCAATCCCAGAATATTATATATGTCACGGGGGTAACTGAAGCACCAGCATTGTGGCATGCCACACACTCGAGCACACATATACATATATAAGTGCATGAGTGTAGCTGTCTCTCAAATGCTGCAAACACTACAACAGTTAGATGGCATAACAAAGCAGTGTTTATGAGCGCAACGTAAGAGCGGCTTGACCAGCACCACATTGAAGCCACTTCAGCGCAGATATTTACCCACTTTCGCAACAAGATAAACACATTGATATGTGGTCGGCCGGCGTTTGGCATGCAGCCGCATATCCACTGAATGGATACACTTTTCGGACGATGGCTATCAAGCTAGTGGCCATGCCAGTTCGGTTAGGTTGAACGGACAGCGCGGGTGCTGCGAGTAGCGTATCGGTGGCGAGTGCTTTCTTTCAGCGCGAGCAGTTCAGCGCGTCAATGACATCGCCCGGCTCGGCTGGCGGTTGTGGTGTGTGCCCGCATTGTTGGCCGCAGTGTCACCGCAAAACGAGCATTGCATTGTCATTTGCTGCGCTCGTAAATAGTTGTGGCTGGCAACACTCGTGGGAGTGCCACTTAAACGACAGCGCCGACCGCACTGAGTGCAATGACAGCTATGCATGTGAAATGCATATAAATTGCTTGGCACTGCACACGCCACACGCACACTCACACACACACACACAGCCAAGCGTGCATGTGGGCACTCGTTGCATGATGGTGTCACGGCAGCGTTTCTTAAGCAGCATCGATGACATTTGTGGTGGTGGTTGTGGTGAATGCAAGTGGAATTTCGCACGAACTTTGTGGCAGTTGCAAGTGTGTCACACTTGTACACATATTTCCACATGTATGGGAGTGTGTTTGTTGTTGTCAACGTTGCCTCGTTTGCCAATGACAATTTATGTGCGTTTGGGGACTTTGTGTGCCATCTACAAGTATACTTTAGTTGTCCTTTAAAAATTTAATGAATACCAAAGTGAATGTTGAGGAGGGAATTTTCAGTGCTTGGAATATGTTATATATATTATAATATAGACTATGGTTCTGTGAATATATGTATGCATTTGAATTATTTAAAATATCAGTGTAACAGCTAGCTGGATGCCAAAATTCGGTGATATTGCATAAAATGAGGCAGCATGTGACTTCACATAGTAGAGCTTTTTGTTCATGGGAAAATAACGATCAAAAACTTTTCTTTTGCGAGGCGAAGCAAGTAGGTGCTGGAAAAGTTCGCGGCAATATCTAAATGGTCAATAATGTAATGAGAAGCAGAGTAAGTAATGTGTCTTGATTATTACAACTATAAGCACCTAATTATTGATACCTATAATGAAGCTAATTGCTTTTGAACAATTTTTGATAAATAATCATTTTTTTTTGTTTTACTATATATTTTATTTTCAGTCTATCTGAAGGCAATCAGTACGTTTTATAAATATAACCGCCATAATAGGATTGCATGGGCTCCAATGAGACCTATCAGTATATTCTTCAATAACATAATTTGCTAAAAAATATTCCTAAAACTACTTTAAATCTGTCTGGAAGATCTAAAATGGGAGTACTTTTAAAGCGTCTAGCTGGATACTGTTGTCCAGTAGATTTATTGCCAGTAAGTTTTTATGATTTTATGGAATATCAAGGTATCTTCAACAAGCTTTGCTGATTTCGTCTTTAGCAAAGTGTATATTGAAGCCTTTGTGGATTTCGAAGTTGCTTATATATCAGGGATTAAATTCTTAAAGTTTTAGATTGATATCTTTGGAGGATTTCAATGTTGGATGTACTCGCCGTACCCCATAACTGCATTGCATATGTCCATACCGATTTAAGGATTGAGTTATAAATTCGAACATTATATTCAAGACTAAGTTGTGATCGTGAGCCTAATAGCCGGTACAGTTTTCTTGTTTTAAATTTCCTTTTTGTGTGTGTCTTTCAAGTGAGTCTTCTGTCCAAATAACTGTTTCACTTCCAAGTATTGCAGAGCCACTTAATGATACAGAAGAATATTTTTTGATTGTTAATGGAAATGTGATTTGAACGGACTTCCAATTCTAAACCCTCTAACAGGCAATACCGCCCTGAAGCGGCCTTTAATAAATTTTCACAAGCTCATAAGAAATTTTATTTTTGTCTATAACTGTTAAAAGAACCGTTAGAGAGTACATCAACTCATATTTCCTTGATATCAACAAATGTATTGTGACGCTTCGTTTTGTTGTTATCATCAGTTGAATGCAGAAATTCAGTGTTAAAATTCGACTAATTCCAGCGCCGATTTTTAAATTTTCAAAGTTAAAATAAGAAGTGTTTTATCGAAATATTCATAAGAAAAATTTTTTTGTGAATAAGTAAGTTAATTTGTTTTAAGTTAATATACTTTTTAATAAAAAATAAAAAGTATTCCGAGTTTTAAGAACACAAACACGAAGACCGTCTCAGGGCAGCCTTGTCTGTTTACGCAAAATTTTTATTCGATGTTTCTTTGATTGCTAGTATTTTTATATTTTATTTTTTTTTTTTTTTAAATGGAGCATAGAAATGGCAGGAAATTTAATCTAAGTAAAGTTAGTGATGAAGAGTTGCTCCAATTAATGGAATCAGTTGAAATAGGTGAGGATGATAGTGATTTTAACAGTGACGATTAATTGGACGACCGCGATTATATGCTATTTCAGCGTATATTCGGAAAATGAATGAAGCAACTGATAAATTTATACAAACCATCGATATGTCCTTCAATATAAGTTCAATTGATGATAAACCTATAGGATCATCAACGCTTACTAAAATACCTGAAGCATCTTCCTCTACCGCAGCAAGGTTATTGACAGCAATACATTTTAAAGCAAAAAAAAGGACCTTGATCTCCATTACCAATCCTGGAAACTACTGGTCCCTTAGTCATTCCCTCTTCTGATGGCTTTACAGGTTCAGGTATAAGTTTTTCATTCAAAGTTTGCGTTTGATGTGAATGTAGTGGTTTTCCACAACAACTCACGCTTACCGTTATGTATCACAAAGCTTGATACACCGATGGAAATGTTCTGCTATTTTTTTTACAAAAGATTTAGTTCTATTGATTGTGGAAGAAAAAAACTGAGCAGCTTATTCTGAAAACGTTAACAGAAAGTTTAAGATAGACGCTGAAAGAATTTTTAAATACATTGCTTTCACTCCAATTCAAGATACAATGATTGTAAAAGAGTTTTTGGCGATAAAAAGATATTTGTCTTTTAGAGATTAAAGCTAGAGGATTGAAAAAGGTAAAACGGGGTATGATCCGAAGTGGTGTTCGAAAATTATCAGATGAACTCTATAATGGCGTTGACGATAACATCATTTTACCAGGTCAGCCGGATCTGGGAAGTACTGCAAATGTCGTTATACGATTATAACAAACAATACCTGATTTTGCTCATCACATTCTCTTCTTCGACAATTTCTATACAATGCAAGAGGCATCTACGGCTTGGGCACGATACGAGCGAAGCGAATACCAAAATGCAAGCTTCCGTTGGATAAGGATGTAAAGAACGAAAAAATAGGCTACTCAATTGAGTACGTGGGTACTGCATATGGTGTCGATATTAACACAGTTTTGTGGAAAGACAAGGCAGTTCGATTGGCATCAATTTATGTTGACATTCAGCCATTTAAAAGAGAAAATGAAAACGAGCAATCGGCCTAAGTTGCACGCTACGATCGAAAACAATAGCAGCATATTAAAGTAGATTGCCTCAAAATTTATGGAGGATGGAGTCATGTGTAGAAGTTCACGCATGCGAGGAAAGTTCTCTGATCGCCATTGGGAGTGGCCAGAAACGATTCTTTTACACATGGCTCAAGCAGCTCACAACTTCCTGGCTTTGACCAAGTATCCTCTGGGTAGAATAAGAACATCCGTTCAAAGGCGAGCTAAGGTGAGAAGGCGAAACATCCCCACATAGGGCTGTGCGCTGGGTTTGGGACCCGCCACGTAAAAAACACCCCCAATGAAACGGAAGGTACCATCTTCTATAAGAGTGTACAGCTGCTGGCGTATGCCGATGATATTGATATCAGGCTGGACAAGGAAGCAATGAAAATGGGTCTGGCAGTTCTGCGGGGGTGGCCACGACGAATATCGCATTCGATAGAACGATGAGCTGTATGAGATATATGACGGCATTGACATAGTTCAGCGAATTGGAAAGACAGCGGCTACGCTGGCTAGGATCATAATTGTCCGAATGGACGAAAACACTCCAGCTCTGAAAGGGAAGCAGAGGAAGACCCTCCACTTCGTTGGAAGCACCAGGTGGAGAAGGACCTGGCTTCACTTGGAATATCCAATTGGCGCCACGTAGCAAAAGAAGAAACGACTGGCGCGCTGTTGTTAACTGGACTATAATCGCGTAAGTGGCGTCTACGGCAATAAAGAAGAAGAAGAAGAAATGTGGAGGAAATCTGTTTTCCAGCAAACGTCGGAAAATATACAACAACGTATGCATATATGGAAGTAGTTGTGTGTGCGCTAGTAAGCCAACAGATTATAGCAAGTGAAGTGCAGTGTACGACATGTCATTCAAGGGAAACCGGAGCAGAGCTGCCAGTGTCAATACGGGATTTGTGTCAATATAAGAGGTCGCCTGTATGTGTGTGTGTGACGAGTGAAAAGCGCGTCACCATGCAATTTGAGTTGAGTTTAGTGTGCTTGTTGTTGTTTTTGACAGAACTCATATATATATATACATATATATATATATATGCATACATACACGTGTATGTACGCATATAACTGTTCTTGTTGGCAAAACACGCTTGTTCAATTACTAAAATATGCGTATCACGTTGAGAGCTTCCTTGTTAAGAGCTTGCCGCTCGCGCTGCCAGCAAGCACTCAGCGCTCTGCCCGACTTTGCATGTCACTGCTTCCGAAGACAGCGTTCGCCATGATTCCTACACGCATCTTAGTGTCTTTCCTCTTCTGTTCTCTATTTTCTATTTATTCTTCTATATTATATAGACTGCTTGTTAGGTTTCGTAAGTGCGTGAGTGCGTCGCTTTTACTGTTGCCCGATAAATGCGTGCATCGCCTGTCATGTCGGCTTGTAACACTGTTTGTGTACTTCTTACTCTTCTCTGTCTGCTGGTCGCAACAGACGTGCCGCAGTTCGAACGAAAAAAGTTGGAAGAAACAAATATTTGTGAATGTGTGCATACATGCTTGTGTGTGCGTGAGTATGCGTGTCGCGGTCGCCATCACGCACACGTTTAGCGCATAGATTTAGCAGCAGTGCCGACAAGCAGTTTGGTTTCGATCGTCCTGTTTCGTTCTATTAAGGCTTGTTGCGGTCAAGCATGGTTCATACTTAATACCCAGCAACTTTACAAGCAATAAATGCTTGTATAAAAAATAAATAAAAATAATAAAAAAAGACATATGTTGCTGTTGTTCTCATATGAGTACGAGGCGAAAATTATGTATTGTGCATGCGCTCGGTCACAGCCTAATGCCATGCTACTATACGATGACGGTTCGATAAGTACTTAGTCTCACCACCTCTGATTGTTTAGTGTATTCTTCGACTTCGACTGTAAAAATTTCAACTGAATTTTAACTGTGTCGTTTGTTTTGACCGCGTGTGGAAGAGGATTTTTGAAAATTGGAAAAAGTGTGACAACGGTTAATGATTCGAATCCAGTTTTTATAGAATAGAAATCGTATAATAAAATCAGAAGATTTCGATGATGTATACTGTGACTCTTCTATTAAAAGGACCTTTACCCAAATCCTATCAGAATTGAAATAAGCAGGTGTTCCCCTGTCTTCGCGCACTCGGGCAGTAGGGGTTGGGCATCAACCAGCACTTGTGGGGTTTCGAAGTCTTCTGGCCCAGATTGGAAGGTAATTGGAAATCGCTGCAATGATAGGTGTCTATTATCCATCTTTCAGCGGACTAAGGTTGAGGTATCTCGGATGCCATATTTTTTACGAAACCGGCGCATGAGCTGGAATAGATGTTAGCAGCCTTAATGAGTTTTTGTCTATATGGGATGGTCATGTTGACCCATACCTTGAAGTTCTGGGAAACACAACACACAAGCGTCTTTAGCTTCTTAAGTAGTATTCATTATTAGTCTCACCTAACCTAACCCTAACCTAACCTGGACCAACCTAACCCCCTAACAGTAACAAGGAAAAAAATCTACAATCTCGATTCAGCTTGAGCGCCAAATTGAAGGTAAACAGAGATCATTCATACCACAGTTAGAGATCTTACATAGATTATATGTTGAATAAAATAATGAATATGACAGTGGGAGCTGCGTTTGCTCACTCCGAGAATAAGATCAAACATGATCGCGGTTGATCGAAGAACACGAAGACTGTCATATCGACCAGAATGATGACGGCTACTGGCTTGTGGGATTCACAAGGTATGATGCTTCATCGATTGCTTAGCGAAAGCTAACGGTCATAGTGCTTAATGATGTTAGATAAACGGATCCACCTCATGTTGAATTATCGAAGCAGAATTATGTGTCAATGTCCCTCTTATATTGTGATTTCGCCTCTTAGACTTTTTTTTATTTCCAAATTTGACCGAGCGCATCGGACAGAAGTGAAAAACGAAAACCGAATTTTTTTCGAAACTTAGCCTCTTTTTTTAGGCTAAGTAGCTTTTTGAACCGGCCTCATGAAGGCATATGTGTTTTGTGTGTTGAGTCAGAACTGTAATGTCACTATATTCCTGTTGGTATTTTGATCCCAACAACATATTTATCCTTGTAGCATATTTATTTCCACCGCCGCTTTTATGTGGCTCCTTCACATGCCATATTCAAACAATCATATGCGTCCAGAAACATGCGTGTGAGTGTGTCTAATCGTGGTCTACAACTCTTCATTTCGTCTTCAGCAAAGACAAATACAAACGGCTAATGTCGACGTGCGTTGTCCCTGAAATCATTGTAGGCATCACGCGCCGCTTAACTTTCAGCAGCTGTCATTGTCCGAAGGCGGCGCTGTCAGTTAAGATAAATTTACTTTATTTGTTGCGTCACATATGTTTGTCTGTCCATGTGCACGCGCGCGTGTGTTGTTGGGGCTTTGTGTGGAACAAATGCCAAATAGAGAATTTGAAATATAAGATTATTTTCGGGTTTGACTTTAATGAAATTGTGTGGTTTCAGTTGAACTTTATGACACTTTGAAGATTAGGCTGCTAATTTAATGAGTTTCATTCTTTTCTTTTGCCTTCCATATCTACAAACACACAGACATATTCATATATGCGTATGTATGTGAAAGTATGTGGGGATCCATGGTAAAAGTTTTTGATATCTACGATTATTTTGGCTAAAATTGGTTTATTAGCTGTTTATCGTATTAGACATAAGGGAAACCTTCGGAATTGCCAAGTGCGAGAGAGAGAGAGGTTGCCAAAAAGTTTGAGAAGAATCATTTATTTAAATAGATAATATATTATTTGTGGTTGCTATCGTTGCTCTGACCTTTATAAATACGTACATGGTCCGGCACTCGAAGTGTAACCAACTTCAAAACTGTTCGCACAGCTGTCGCACTGGAATCAGCTGTTCAAAAAGTTCTGCTGAATGACAGTTCGGAGTATTGTTCACAGAAGTGTACAAAAAGCGTTTTGCCAAAAGTGAACAAAGAAAAGTGATCAGCTATGGAATTACGTTTGAATAGCTGGAAAGTCACAGCCAGCAATTGTTCGTGAGCTCAAACACCTTAATGTGAATAAAGTTTTGCGTATCGCACCATAACTCGTTACAATGATACTGGTAGCATCGCAAAATCGCTATGGAGGTGGTCAGCAAAAGACTGCAACGTCACGTGAGATAGTTCGGAAAGTGGAGAAGCGACTTGAGCGAAATCCACGACGAAGTGTCAATCAAATGGCTAAAGAACTGAAAATATTCGACCGCAGCATCCGAGGCATATTGAAAAATGAGCTCAAGGTCAAGCTTTACAAGTTCTAAAAGGCCCATGATCTCACACCAAAGCAGCAAGAAGTAAGACTTGAGCAAGCGAAACAGTTGCTTCGCTTGGCCGAAAGCGGTCAAATTCCGAACATTGTGTTTTCTGACGCAAAATTTTTTCAAATTGAGCAATTCGTAAACTCTCAAAACGATAGGCAATCATCGGCTCAAATAGCAGCATATTAAAGTAGATTGCCTCAAAATTTATGGGGGGATGGAGTCATGTGTAGAAGTTCACATGCGAGGAAAGTTCTCTGATCGCCATTGGGGTGGCCGACAATTCTTTTACACATGGCTCAAGCAGCTCCTGACTTCCTGGCTTTGACCAAGTATCCTCTGGGTGGGAATAAGAACATCCGTTCAAAAGGCGAGGCCTAAGGTGAGAGGCGAAACATCCCCACATGAGGGCTGTGCGCTGGGTTTGGGACCCGCCACGTAAAAAAACACCCCAATGAGACGGAAGGTACCATCTTCTATGAAGAGTGTAACTTAGCTGCTGGCATATGCCGATGATATTGATATCAGGCTGGACAAGGAAGCAATGAAAATGGGTCTGGCAGTTCTGCGGGGGTGGCCACGACGAATATCGCATTCGATAGAACGATGAGCTGTATGAGATATATGACGGCATTGACATAGTTCAGCGAATTAAAAGACAGCGGCTACGCTGGCTAGGTCATGTTGTCCGAATGGACGAAAACACTCCAGCTCTGAAAGGGAAGCAGAGGAAGACCTCCACTTCGTTGGAAGCACCAGGTGGAGAAGGACCTGGCTTCACTTGGAATATCCAATTGGCGCCACGTAGCAAAAAGAAGAAACGACTGGCGCGCTGTTGTTAACTGGACTATAATCGCGTAAGTGGCGTCTACGGCAATAAAGAAGAAGAAGAAGAAATGTGGAGGAAATCTGTTTTCCAGCAAACGTCGGAAAATATACAACAACGTATGCATATATGGAAGTAGTTGTGTGTGCGCTAGTAAGCCAACAGATTATAGCAAGTGAAGTGCAGTGTACGACATGTCATTCAAGGGAAACCGGAGCAGAGCTGCCAGTGTCAATACAGGATTTGTGTCAATATGCGAGGTCGCCTGTATGTGTGTGTGTGACGAGTGAAAAGCGCGTCACCATGCAATTTTGAGTTGAGTTTAGTGTGCTTGTTGTTGTTTTTGACAGAACTCATATATATATATACATATATATATATATATGCATACATACACATGTATGTACGCATATAACTATTCTTGTTCAGCAAAACACGCTTGTTCAATTACTAAAATATGCGTATCACATTGAGAGCTTCCTTGGTAAAGAGCTTGCTGCTCGCGCTGCCAGCAGCACTCAGCGCTCTGCCCGACTTTGCATGTCACTGCTTCCGAAGACAGCGTTCGCCATGACCCAGTTCCTACACGCATCTTCAGTGTCTTTCCTCTTCTGTTCTCTATTTTCTATTTATTCTTCTATATTGCAGACTCGCTTGTTAGGTTTCGTAAGTGCGTGAGTGCGTCGCTTTACTGTTACCCGATAAATGCGTGCATCGCCTGTCATGTCGGCTTATAACACTGTTTGTGCTTCTTACTCTTCTCTGTCTGCTGGTCGCAACAGACGTGCCGCAGTTCGAACGAAAAAAGTTGGAAGAAACAAATATTTGTGAATGTGTGCATACATGCTTGTGTGTGCGTGAGTATGCGTGTCGCGGTCGCCATCACGCACACGTTTAGCGCAAAGATTTAGCAGCAGTGCCGACAAGCAGTTTGGTTTCGATCGTCCTGTTTCGTTCTATTAAGGCTTGTTGCGGTCAAGCATGGTTCATACTTAATGCCGGCAACTACAAGCAATAAATGCTTGTATAAAAAATAAATAAAAATAATAAAAAGACATATGTTGCTGTTGTTCTCATATGAGTACGAGGCGAAAAATTATGTATTGTGCATGCGCTCGGTCACAGCCTAATGCCATGCTACTATACGATGACGGTTCGATAAGTACTTAGTCTCACCACCTCTGATTGTTTAGTGTATTCTTCGACTTCGACTGTAAAAATTTCAACTTGAATTTTAACTGTGTCGTTTGTTTTGACCGCGTGTGGAAGAGGATTTTTGAAAATTGGAAAAAGTGTGACAACGGTTAATGATTCGAATCCAGTTTTTATAGAATAGAAATCGTATAATAAAATCGAAGATTTCGATGATGTATACTGTGACTCTTCTCCTTCAAAGGACCTTTACCCAAATCCTATCAGAATTGAAATAAGCAGGTGTTCCCCTGTCTTCGCGCACTCGGGCAGTAGGGGTTGGGCATCAACCAGCACTTGTGGGGTTTCGAAGTCTTCTGGCCCAGATTGGAAGGTAATTGGAAATCGCTGCAATGATAGGTGTCTATTATCCATCTTTCAGCGGACTAAGGTTGAGGTATCTCGGATGCCATATTTTTACGAAACCGGCGCATGAGCTGGAATAGATGTTAGCAGCCTTAATGAGTTTTTGTCTATATGGGATGGTCATGTTGACCCATACCTTGAAGTTCTGGGAAACACAACACACAAGCGTCTTTAGCTTCTTAAGTAGTATTATTCGTGGTCTCACCTAACCTAACCTAACCTAACCTGGACTAACCTAACCTAACGGTAACAAGAAAAAATCTACAATCTCGATTCAGCAGAGCGCCAATTGAAGGTAAACGAGATAGCTGCCACAGTTAGAATCTTGTAGATTATATATTGAATAAAATAATGAATATGACAGTGGGAGCTGCGTTTGCTCACTCCGAGAATAAGATCAAACATGATCGCAGTTGATCCGAAGAACACGAAGACTGTCATATCGACCAGAATGATGACGGCTACTGGCTTGTGGGATTCACAAGGTATGATCTTCATCGATTGCTTAGCGAAAGCTAACGGTCATAGTGCTTAATGATGTTAGATAAGCGGATCCACCTCATGTTGAATTATCGAAGCAGAATTATGTGTCGTGTCCCTCTTATATTGTGATTTCGCCTCTTAGACTTTTTTATTTCCAAATTTGACCGAGCGCATCGGACAGAAGTGAAAAACGAAAACCGAATTTTTCGAAACTTAGCCTCTTTTTTAGGCTAAGTACTTTTTGAACCGGCCTCATGAAGGCATATGTGTTTGTGTGTTAGTCGAACTGTAATGTCACTATATTCCTGTTGGTATTTTGATCCCAACAACATATTTATCCTTGTAGCATATTTATTTCCACCGCACTTTATGTGCTCCTTCACATACATATTCAAACAATCATATGCGTCCAGAAACATGCGTGTGAGTGTCTAATCGTGGTCTACAACTCTTCATTTCGTCTTCAGCAAAGACAAATACAAACGGCTGTGTCACGTGCGTTGTCCTTGAAATCATTGTAGGCATCACGCGCCGCTTAACTTTCAGCAGCTGTCATTGTCCGAAGGCGGCGCTGTCAGTTAAGATAAATTTACTTTATTTGTTGCGTCACATATGTTTGTCTGTCCATGTGCACGCGCGCGTGTGTTGTTGGGGCTTTGTGTGGAACAAATGCCAAATAGGAGAATTTGAAATATAAGATTATTTTCGGGTTTGACTTTAATGAAATTGTGTGGTTTCAGTTGAACTTTATGACACTTTGAAGATTAGGCTGCTAATTTAATGAGTTTCATTCTTCTTTGCCTTCCATATAAACACACACACAGACATATTCATATATGCGTATGTATGTGAAAGTATGTGGGGATCCTTGGTAAAAGTTTTTGATATCTGCGATTATTTTGGCTAAAATTGGTTTATTAGCTGTTTATCGTATTAGACATAAGGGAAACCTTCGGAATTGTAAGTGCGAGAGAGAGAGAGGTTGCCAAAAAGTTTGAGAAGAATCATTTATTTAAATAGATAATATATTATTTGCGGTTGCTATCGTTGCTCTGACCTTTATAAATACGTACATGGTCCGGCACTCGAAGTGTAACCAACTTCAAACCGTTCGCACAGCTGTCGCACTGGAATCAGCTGTTCAAAAATTTGCTGAATGACAGTTCGGAGTATTGTTCACAAGTGTACAAAAGCGTTTTGCCAAAAGTGAACAAAAGAAAAGTGATCAGCTATGGAATTACGTTTGAATAGCTGGAAAGTCACAGCCAGCAATTGTTCGTGAGCTCAAACACCTTAATGTGAATAAAGTTTTTGCGTATCGCACCATAACTCGTTACAATGATACTGGTAGCATCGCAAAACGCTATGGAGGTGGTCAGCAAAAGACTGCAACGTCACGTGAGATAGTTCGGAAAGTGGAGAAGCGACTTGAGCGAAATCCACGACGAAGTGTCAATCAAATGGCTAAAGAACTGAAAATATTCGACCGCAGCATCCGGGCATATTGAAAAATGAGCTCAAGGTCAAGCGCTTTACAAGTTCTAAAAAGGCCCATGATCTCACACCAAAGCAGCAAGAAGTAAGACTTGAGCAAGCGAAACAGTTGCTTCGCTTGGCCGAAAGCGGTCAAATTCCGAACATTGTGTTTTCTGACGCAAAATTTTTTCAAATTGAGCAATTCGTAAACTCTCAAAACGATAGGGCTTACTTAACCGACTGTTCATATGAGAATCTAAGTCATCGGTTGGCCACCAGGAGGCAGCACCCGAAACAAATAATGGTTTGGGCTGCTGTCACCGCAGATGAGCGCTCTGCAATTGTTTTCATCGAGCCTGGCGTCAAAGTAAATGCGACATATTATCGGAAAAGTGTTCTGGAGGCTGCTTTGAAGCCGTGGGTAAACAAACATTTCGGTCGCAAGCCATGGACGTTTCAACAAGACTCAGCACCGTCTCACAAAGCGCGAACGAACCAAGAATGGCTGAAAAACAACGTTCCGAACTTCGTTATGACCACACAATGGCTCTTGAATTCACCAGATGCGAATTCAATGGATTATTCTCTCTGAACCATTTTGGAGAGCAAGGTCCGAAGTAAAAAATACACCAGCCTCGAGATGCTGAAGACAGCCATTGTTCGTGAGTGTGCCAAAATACCAGCAAGTTACATTCGGGCAGCTTGCGATTCGTTTTTTGACCGTCTCAAGACCATAGTTAAGGCAAAAGGTGGTCATATCGAGCAAAAGTGAATTGGTCCTGAATTTATGATTATTTTCACACATTTTGTACTTTAAAATAAATAAAAATAATTTTGCAAACCGACTTTTTTAATTAGTTACACTTCGAGTGCTTCGAGTACTACAAGTATATACAGATGTGCATGTAAACTTACCATATATACATTCATACATTATATGCGCCTCTGCAATCATTTGAATCTGAATATCATTTACTTGCCAGTGCGTTCCTTTCTTTAAATGAAAGCCCTAATTTTCTCTTTAACTTACATACACATGATCTCAAATTTGAATATTGCATGATTAATTGATTGTCATAACTTTTGTTGCCACATTTGTCTTCGATGATTGATGACAACAAAACTGTCAATTAACCGTAAGCTCTAGTATCGGTTTCATTTGTTGCCAGTGTAAAGTCTAATTAGTTTAAATATAATTAATATATGCGTCTTCATTTCGTCACTTTTGTGTTCTGTTCGCTTGTCAACCAAGTAACTTGTGGAGCGAACAACAAAATAATCTCATATGGAGAGATATGTGAGAGTATGTGCATAACTTTTCGCTCAATCTTGGAGAGTGGTGAAACAAACAATCAGCTAGTATAAATAAAACTCAGGGCCACAGTTAAATATATATAGAATTTGAAGTGGTTATACCAAGTGATCAAATTAGACTTGTACTGACTAAAAATACATTTTCACGAATTTCAATACAAATATTTCTAATCGCCTATAAAATAAGCATTTGAGTCAAAAGAAAAAAATCGATGCTCTAAACACTAAGTGCAAATGGCTACTGAGTTAATGCCATGGCTGTCTCTATCCATTTAAAATCGTGGTAGTCCTTAGGATACCTTCCCTTTCTGCCAGAATTAGGTACGTGTGGTACATGCGATTCAGACGACTCCCTCTTTGCGCTGGTCGGCTTTGAACGCAATACCTCATAAGGGCGTGCGTCAACTCTCACCATGGTTTGATTACTGAGACAACCTTTCTGGACGGTGGTTAGCGATTGTGAGTAGCGACCCTAAACGGATAGAAAATAAAATAGCGAAAACTTGGGAGTAGGTCTGAATTGACCTCATCGAAAACAGTAGTGAAGTAGGTAGCGACATTCGGGTTACAGTGCGAAGTGAAATCGCTTCTACCAGTAGAGCAACCTCTGGTAAGATCATGAGCTGTTCGGATCTTCGGTAATGGAAATGGGTATCGGAAAAAAGCGAAAAATCTGAAGTCGGATCATCGCGTAGCAATTAAAATATTAATGCGCTACCGTGGCAATAGCGCTGGACAGGATCGACCGAGCGCTTCCAATCTGCTTTGAAGTGACAGAGGTCGTAAGAGAGGGAAGTTCCTTGACATAAATCTTCGGAAAGGAGTAGTATCAGCGATTTGAGAAATCATTACTCTTGACGGAAGGAAGACTGTTCTGTGCCATCTCCTGTGATTAGTAGAGGCGGATAGCGAGGGCTAAATTTTCAGTCTTCATGAAGGTGGTCAGGGCAAACCACCTCACAGGTGGCGAAAATGCTTAATCGCAGTGAGTTCAATGCTGGTCAAGCACTGCATAACCTAGCTAGAGTATCAAAGTACTTCCATATTAAACTTGTCTAAGTTCCTGGTTGCAGCGGAATCACTGGAAGCTGTAGAGCTGATGAGCTCGTAAGAAAGGAAACCTTATCCAAATTTCATAAAGATGAGAACGTGCAGGCTTTCCCTGCCTTCGTGCACTCAGTGAGTCTTGCGCGAGCTCATTAAACGTTGGCCAGCAACCAGCACTTGTGCGACGTCTGCCTTAGAGTGGAACACGAAAGGTAGAGTTAATTATTAAGTCTCAGCACAGTTCACATATGCTCAATAATAGGTGTTCTAACTGAACATTGTCCCATTGGTATTCACGAGATGAGGCTACAGATTGGGAGGACGCTACTTGTCAAAATTGCAGGTAAGAAGATGAGGTGGAAACAGCTAGATATTTTATTCTCCAATGTCGAGCTTTCGGCAGACTAAGGTTAAAGAATCCGGCGAATCGGCTGAAGTTCATATTAGCTGATTCAATAAATTTTTGGCTGGCTCTAAGCGCTTTCTAGATATGCGACGGCTTTTTGATCCATACCTAGGAGTTCTGAGCACACAATGGAAGGCATTTTAAGCTGTCCAAGTGGGATTATTCATAGCTTCAACTATTTCTCTAATCTAAGCGTATATTACTGTAGATCAAATATTTAGTCATAGGTTTTATTTCAAAAGGTCGACACCTGTCTTTTTAACTCCCTAGTACTTTTTCTATAGATTAATTTTGCCTTATATTCTGTTGTATAATCAAAATTGATATCTATATGCACATATGAAAATTACGTGTTCGTTTTGTCCGACGTAAACTCCTAAGCTACTGAAGCCAGTTTAGTAAAATTTAGCACATTAAGTTCAGTTTGAAATAACTTAAAGGATAGGATAGTTTATATTTCAATTACATTTGTTAAGCGTCGAAACAATTTTTTTTATAAAAAAATTATTTTTAAACAGAAACGTGCGCTCGAAACTCATTTATAAATCATTTTAACACTTTATTACTTCAAAAACAAAAAAACAATCGTACTTTTTATATGTATATATAATGTATTTAGATTATATTGATTGTTGCTAATGAAAAAGGTTGTTTTCTTCTTGAAAACCCCATGTGGATTTGAAATCACTGTATTAAATTAACGGATTATTACAATAATATTTAGTGCATAGTACAGCCGCAAAGGCCGGCCGGATAGACTATGTATGTATAGATGACTTGGAGCAGCAGCTTTATAGAACACTATATTATTAAAATGGCTGGTGAAGGCTGCCTGGTCGTCGAAATTATGTCACATGTCTGATGACAATATCGAAAAGTCAAGAAAGTAAGTTGTGTTGCGTAATTTTCCTATGAACATTGGTGGAATATCAGACAGACTTAACACCTGATTAGAAGCATAACAACTTGTTTTATTTAACGATTTTTGTATAGGTTAGAACGTTGAAATAGTCAAAAATTTTTTGAAATATCTTCTCTTGAAAATAACCACCATCGCCTTTTAGTTTTTGACCCTTTAACACATTCAGTTAACCATAATTCTTATATCTTAATGAAGGGGTCTAGGCTTATCTATCTTTAATTTTTTGGCATACATAACTATAAGATATTGTTATTTACCGCTTTAATTAAGTTCGACATCAGCATATTTGTATTTACAATAAGATTAACATTCCGAAACTGAAATGATTTTTTTATTTAGAATTGGAATAAAACTTGTTTGCATTGTTGTTTTATGGAATTTATTTCAGAGGAATTATAATATAACAAAACTGCTTAAAAATCACAAATTCTGCTAATTTTCAAAGTTGCTTTCTTTACAATGATTTTCTTACTCACAGTCAGCGACTGAAGTACATAGACAAAGCAGCAATTAAAAATTTAGTACAATTTTAGTTATTTTGTTAATTACTTGTTGAATACTTAAGTTTTGCCATATTAGCATATTAGAGGATATTTAAACGAAAATATTAGCAGTCTTTAAAATAACAACAAAAATATTTTCTTTACAGCATTAATATTACAATATCTACACACTTCATTAAGTCTAGGTTTCTTGATCTAATTTAAAATTGGAAAATATATTTCACTGAATTCATAAGCATTGTTGCATATGTTACATACATACAAATGTAGTATGTAGTGTGTGTGTTAACATATTAGACTGCTCTCCAGCAGTATATTCATTTGTAACTATGTAAACGTTATATGTATGAATATCTGCTGCATAATCTCTCTTAATAAATTTTCGTACTTCACTCTTAATTAGCTTAATAAATTGATATATGAGTGTGTTAAGGGAAGTAAAACGTCTTGCTAAGCACTTTTGTTTTGGTTATTTTGTAGGATATGGAGTAACACACA
The DNA here is from genome assembly GCF_016617805.1 of Bactrocera tryoni. Lineage (NCBI taxonomy): Eukaryota > Metazoa > Arthropoda > Insecta > Diptera > Tephritidae > Bactrocera > Bactrocera tryoni. The sequence continues at coordinate 50,949,122 of NC_052499.1, forward strand.
CTACATATAAGTATGTACAAGTGCTCGTATCATGTAAATTAGGGTAAGTGGGATTTCAGCGCTAAAAGTTTTGAAGTTTTATGAAGCTAATGGACGTTACAATTTCGACTTCATTGGTGTAAGTAGCTTAAAAAAAAGAAGTTGCCGGGTGTAATAAATCTTGAAATTATAACCTACATAAAAACTTTATAATATACATATATGGATACAATGAGATTATGAAAGCATTCAAGAATACAAATATATCATATTACTGAATGGAGTTGCCACCTGATTTTATGCAATTTTTGTTTTTAGAAATATCGAAACGAAAAATTTACAATATGTTGTAAACGGAAGCTTTAAATTATAAATATATTTTTTAAAGGAGTTGCCACCTTTTTATATACATTATTAATTTTGAAAAATTTTAATCGAAAAATTGACAATATGTTGTAAACGGAAGCTTTAAATTATAAATATATTGCTTGAAAGAGTTGCCACATAATTTTATAGAATTTTTGTTTTCAGATATATTAAAACAAAAAATTTATGAAACGTTATAAACTGAAGCTTTTTAAAAAATATAAAGTATTAAAATAAAAAAAAGTTATGACAGAGTTGCCACTTAATAAAATTTTTGATTAAATTTTTATTAAAAAAATGTGATAATAGCTATAAAGAAAATTTCGTAAATATGTAACAATAAAAATATTACTATCTGACCTTGCCACGTTTAAATTAAACAAGTACGTAATTAGCCAAAAATCCTCATTTCTGAGCTGCGAACAGTAACATGAGCTTAAGCACAAGAGAAATATAATTCAAATTAAATTTTAATAAATTTGCACTGCCCGTACATGCTTCCCTTATAAATTATCCACAATTGTTTTCTCCTGCGTCCACTTTCGAGGTCAGCTCGCATTCCATACTAATCCATAGAAATTATGTGCAAATTCACAGCATTTGTTAAACAGTCTATCTCTTGTTAAGCCTAATAATTGTAGCAGCTTAATGAAGCAACCTTTCAAGTTGTGCAATTATTCGCATTCACAAAAGCATTCATTATAATTGCAGAAATATGGTAATAGGTAATAAATCAATTAAGTACCGACTTGAAGCGCGTGATTTAAATACATGAGAATTCAGATGGAAACCAATGTACATAGTGCTTCTTGTATATATGTATGTACAGTATGTATGTATGATTTGTACATACATTTATAGTATACTTCCAACGGGAATCAACTAGACATATTGCAATGGAATACAGTTCTGAGCGCTTAGAGAGATTTAATTTGAACAAATTGAAATTAATGCAGACAAGAAGTTATTGGATCAAATAATACATACTTGGTTAAATATTTGTATTCTTCTCTGTAATGGAGAAATTTTAGCTTGAATAAGCTGGTGAAATATTTGAATGTAAATACAGGGGTTTCCAAAAAGAGTGACATAATTTAAAAATTTTAAGGGAATTCATTGATTTTCTTTAATGTGATGTACAATACAACTAAGTTCTGATTATTACATAATTCAAATGGTTTCAAAGATTTCTTTTGCTAGAACGAGTTCGATGAACCCAATTTTCTTGTACTTTTTTCCACCAAATCAAGACGTATGTATGTTATGAATGTGTTATTTCAATAATGACTTCGAAAGCTTGATGAGAGTCTGGTTTATTGCTAAAGGCCAACGACTTCAAATAACCCCACAAGAAGTAGTCTAATGGTGTTAAATCACAACTTCTTGGAGACCATTCAATGTCACAATTTCTTGAAACAATCGAATCTCCAAACTTTTTTTCTAATAATTCGGTTGTAGCACGTGCTGTGTGGCACGTAGCCCTATCCCATTGGAACCAGATGCTGTTAAGATCAGCTTCTGCCAATTGCGGTCACAAAAAGTTGGTTATCATCGATTTTTACCGCTCTCCATTGACAGTTAAAGGGTTATCACCAAACCAAATACCACACCAAACGGTCTATTTAGGTGAATGTATTGGTTGTTCATGAATAATTTGTTGTCTCGCACCAGAGTCAACAGTTTTGTTTATTTAATGCACTATTAAGACGAAAGTAAGCCTCATTCGAGAAGATGATTTTTGTAAAAAACTCGTTATGGTTTTGAAGTTGTTCCAAGGCGAAATCAGTAAATACATGACGCTTACGGAGGGCTTCAGTTCTTGAGTGAAAAGAATGTAAGCGAATGCAACCTCAAATCCTTTCTCAAACTGCGTCAGTTTGTGACTTGAGACATTCCTAATTGTTCAGAACATCAACAACCCGGTATATATGTAAATCGGATAAGTTAAATATTTTAGTTAAGCTGCTATTTGGGAATAGTAGATATATGGCGAAACGCACCTAACTAAAAGAAAGGTCTAACCGTGCGTTCAAGGCTGGTTAAGGAATATCTAACCTCGATTTATTGGAATTAAGTCAATTTGTAATAAGACTAGTTTCGATGCCAGTCTTCATCGGAATCGCAAGTAACTATAAAGCTGAAGAGCTATCGATTGTAAGAGTTGCAGTGAGCTTTTTGCTCTCAGTAAGACTAGCCTCTCTTCTAGTTCTCTAGTTGTGGCGTTCTAACAGTTCACTGCCTTATCGGCGTCTACGCTGTTAGGTTAAGAATATTCAACGCTTATGAAGTATGCACCTTGTTACTGTAGTACTAATTTAATCCCTTTTCTCATAATACTTGTATAACATAAAATCAACTACTAATGACTTTTGCGGAGGAGCTACGAAATGAAGTTGTCTATAAAGATCAGAAGGAAGTCTAAATCTGTAGATACAATATCAGCCAAGTTAAAAGGGGATATTAAGCGCCACAGCTACGACTAGAGAAAATATATTAAAACCTTTTATAATTTTGAAGCATTGCTAAACTCGATTCCCACATTTGATGAGTTCCAGCACTTGCATAGTAAAATTTCATATCTTTGAGCTTTCAGCTTAATTTTAACATGGTTTAATTTAAACCAAACATCTCATTGCAACAAATACGTTGATTTAACCTACATATAACTACCATACGTAATTCTTTTTCTTACTTTTATAGTTAGAGGGAATACTACTCTAATTATATATAATTCTTCTCCAAGGTTTGTTCATCTTTTATTCGGTATATGTATAATCGAAAAGAATTTCTAAATTTTATTTGCCAGTTTTCTATCTTTCGCTCATTAGTTGTTATGTGGGTGGCTATTACATGTAATGTTCCTGTCTGGACTGCTTTTTGGTTTGTGTAATAGCCATGTGAAATGACATTGTAGTTAATATGTGTCTTTATTGTTGTCTGCATTGTGGCTTAGAGGCATTAATTGTTTGTGATAAGCAGCAGGCAGAACATGCTTATTGCTACAAATTGTTGCAAGATACCCATTATGAACTCAATACACTATTACATCCAAAAATTAATACCTGAAGCTCATATAGACCCAGCTGCACTTATGATAATATGTGAAAAGTTCTAAGGAAATAAGGCAGATTTCTCAGTAAAGTTTAATTGTCAGTGCGGATGTATGTACATATACATACATATGTATATCTATACAATATATATATGAGATATGATTTTATGCCTGCGCTTGACGCGAATTCAAAAATACTCTGCGGCCTCACTATCAATACCTCCTCTAGTGTATCGTACCGTGGGGATGCCCAGATGCTAACAGCGCCAATGCGGGACAAGTGCACGAGAGATGCTACATTGTTTCTCTGGTGCTCTAGACGTTTCCTGCAGCCTTTTCGGTCTGTTAGCCCCATACTGTGGGCGTGTGTCGCCACCAGACAGTGACACAGTATTCCATCATGATTATACAGTCTCTTCTATCGCAATAGGAATGTTGTGTACTTCCAAACTACCGTTTTGCACCCTAGTATATCGTTCAATTGGGCTTTGATTTTCTTCACCATATTTCTGTCAAGATCGTTGTATAGAAAATGCATGGGTTTCTCAGTGTTGATCACGTTTTCAGATGTTAGCCGTACACCATTCTTGGCAATCTCGTCTTTATTTCATTGCCATCGATGCTTTTGTGGCCTGGCACCTAGTAGAACTGAATTTGTTTACTTCTGGCAACACCTTCCACTACTGTCGTGCTTTCCAAGATACTTCTGGCCGATATGCGATACTAGGTTACTACCTGCAAGTGCGTTTGAGGCCAGCAAAGACTTCAGCTCGAAAAATACTGCAGTGGTCTGGCAACTAAAAAGGTTGCCTTATGTCTAATATTCCCGCACTAACTCCACCGTCCATTTTCGAGCCAACTGTATAGATGTTTAGAGTGTTCCACTTAACTAACATACCTTTCCGACTAGATATCTACACGCATACACCTATAAAGCATTGCTGGCTTTCCTAACGCTCTCTTTCACGTTGTGGTTTCCCAGCTGTTTGCCATCCAAGACTACTCCAAGGTAATTGGTCGGGTTGTGTCTCATTTATAGAAGGGTACCTTCATAGAGGAATTTTGTGCTTTCTTGTGAACGTAAGCAGATTCGTTTTCTCCGGGTTCTAGACTGTATTGAGAGTGGTGGTTTTAATACTACTAACGCTCTGGAGTAGCTACCCGTTATTAAGATGGCAATATCGTCCACATATGCCACTATCTTAGAGTTTATTCACCAAATGGGCCCAAAGAGCGGAGATAATACCTGCACCACTGCATACTTCCTTTGTCATTTTAACGTCATTCCATTCTGCTCTTACCCGTCTCGGGGTCAATGGGCTTCTGATCCACCGTTGTCTAGGCGGATCAACACCTATTGACTGAATACTGTTCAGAATAGATTCCGTAAAAAAAAGAGTTAAAAAGATAAATTGAAATGCAAAACAAAGAGACTAAAACAGGCTCACTGAGCTCGTGTCGTCTAGTCAACTTTATATACCATACAAAGTGTGTTCCAAAGCAAAGAAGACTTAAAAAACAATAACAAATAGTTTTTTCGGCAAATACTTATATATATATTAATAGTCTCCTTCTGCTTCAATACAACTTTTTGCTTGTTGGCCGGTAAGGCCGCCAGTATGCCGGTGCAAGCCTTTTGAATGGCCTCTATGTCGGCATAACGCTTTCCTTTCATGGACAAATGCATTTTTCCGAAAAGGAAGAAGTCACACGGTGCCATATCTAGGGAATACGGTTAGTGGTTAATAGTTAAAATGTGATTTTTGGTCACAAGCGTCGATCGAATGTTGGATTCTGAGCAATTTTTGGTCGTCAGTCAATCTGTGCTGAACAAATCGTGCACACACCTTTCGTAAGCCCAAATGTTCTGCCGAAATGCGATAAATCGATGTTTTAGAGATATTCAATTCCATTTCCATGAATTTCAATGATGATTTCGGCTGATTTGTGATGAATTCACGCACAGTTTCGATGGAATTTCCAATGATCATGGATTTTGATTGGCCCAGATGTTGATCGTCATTTATGTATGTCCTCACGACGACTTAGAAAACGTTGAAACCACTCGTGCACTCTTCTACGTGATAGGCAATCATCGCCATAAACTTGTTTCATCAATTGATTTACGTTTCGGTAAAAGTTTTACCAATTTTAGAACAAAATTTAACGTTGGCTCTTTTTTCGAAGCTCATTTTAGCACCGATAACACAAAAATTCCTGTTTAATTTGGAACGCACCGTTCTATAAGGTGCATACTGAATTTTTTGAGACAGAATAAAAGTCGAATATATAATGGATTATAATCACCTAAAATGCTTTTCTTGATCCTTCCACCTTTGAGAATGGTTGTTTCTCTTGGAGTAAAAAAATAACAGTTATTTGTCTCTTTGGTGACTTAAAGTTCCAACTTCATTCATATGATATCTCTACACTGCTCTTATTGTACACAGCAACTCTCACTATTGCATAAACTCACATATATGGCATGCTCGTGGCGTAAGATAAGCGCTTTTGCTTTGGTGTAGCGTGAGAAGTATTCACATTAGCCGCCGTCAGGGTTAAGTAATGACATTCTTCTTTGCTTTCATCTTTGTAACACTGTTTGTGGCATCTTAATTCTCAACTCTGCAGCTGGTTACAGAGGCATTATTTCATGTCTTTTTCTCCATTTTTTCACGTTTGTAGAGATTTTCTTGCAGCTGTCTTTTTGTTGGTGTTCAACTTATCACCTCTTCTCATTTTCTCTGTCATTTGCCTCCTTAGTAGTCTTAGGAGCACACTCCCCGCGGCGGGCTCTTCATCATCTCCCGCTAATTCCACTCCTCATGTATATACATTGTTTTGCTTTTAATGAGCATTAAGCAGGCTTTAATTTTCTTTTCTCTTTTCCTCATTTGCTTCTCAGTTTGTTCACAATTCATCACCGTTTCTGCGTTCGCATTGTGTTTCCGCTGCGGCTGCTTAAGATATTTAATTTTACACTTGTACTTTTGTTTTGCCTTGCTATCAACTCGGCGACCTCTTTGTCCCACTTCGTTTCGTAAATGAAAATTAAATGAAGGCAGTTATTTTTCTAACCTTTTTCCACTCGTTTTTATTTCATGCGCAAACCTTTCTGCTCGCTAGTTTCTGTGTCCGTCATCTTGGTCATTATTTTTTGTTGCTGCTTCCGTTTTTTATTGTTGTTAGTTTTGTACTTCTTCAGGTGCTTAGCACATTTTCATCATCTGCCTATGTTGCCGTTTTTCATTTAGGAGTCCCGTTTAGTTTTTTCGTTTTTTACGCTCACTCCACGGCGCACCGCCCCTCTTCAAACCATGCCACTCATTTGGTTGCGTTGAAAAATGATGCTTTATGTTGCTTGTAATTGCATATTTTGTTGTTATTTGCTGTGCTGTGGTGCTTCCTTCGTATTGTGTGTTTGTATATGACTGTGTGTGTGTTCGTGTTGCTGTTTGTGTTTGTGTTTGCGCAGGTTACCAGTATTTACCTTTGCTGTTTGCAGGCTTTTAATATTCTTAACTTTAATGATTAATTGCCTTCCGCTTGACTTCGGCTTCAATAAATGCCGAGGCCCGGATTTACCTTCCACTGCATTTCACCTTTCTAACTTTCTTTGTCATTATGTGCGTATTGCTTTGCTGACTGAGTGGTTTTTGCTTTGTCTTTCTGCTCAAACAATGTTATCTCCGCCTTTGTTTTAAGTTTATGCTCTGTGTTTTTCTTTGTAGTTTTCCTTAAATAAATCCCATTTCGGGTATTTTTAAGCATTCTTTGTGTTCCTGTTTCCTTCTTTATGTGGTATTTTTAATAACCTTTTAGGGGTCAATGCGCAATAACAAATTAGCAATCTGGACATTGAAAAAAGATATGCACCCACACGTTTCCTCTTTTAAGATTCGTAAGAGTTGTAACGGTGTAGTGGATTTCAAAGTTTCGGAGCAGACATATATACGAAATATAGGCGCATCGCATAGTTCCTCGCAGAAGAGGACTTAGATTTTAAAAAGTTCTTAGTAAGAATAGTGTTCGATTCCGAGGCACCGAAATCAATAACAGGCTCGCTGAAGTAATAAGAGGATAGTCCATAAGCACACAATCCTAGCACTCTCCTTATATGGGGAATTTCCTTTAATTATGCCATGCCTTAAACCCTTACAATAACATCTAATAAATAATGCAAGTCTTCTTCTTTGTTTGATCTGATCTCCTTACGAAGGTGAAACTGACTGTGAAAGCTTTCTGCTTTTAGAAGTACCTGGCTTTGAAATCTTTTTATGCGTTATGGCTTAAATGTGAACAGATTTACAAACTTTATAATTAGTAGCTACATATTGGGATAAGGACTTGTTTAGTGCTACTTTTAGTGAGCATAAGTGTGGAGAGTATTTTAGATATCCCTTCGTATTAAACTTTTTACAACTACTTTTCTGGACAGTGACATGTTTGTTCTGTTGATAATCTAATAATCTAAAAACACATATCACTGCGCATTAGAAAAATCCATTTCCTCTTAAATGTCGTTGAAAATTATAAGAAATTGCGATTTTTGGAAATGTAGAATTTCTTAAAGGAACAGCTGTCAAATCACACATGTGTTAAATTCAATGCACTTTACTAAATTAATATGGAAAAACGTCGAAAAGAACAGCATTTAGAAAGAGATAAATGCTTTTGCTATTTTATTTTTAAGTTCCACAAGTCAATATCAATCGCTCAAATCCTAAATGATTCCAAGCGTGCGAACAACTTCCTTCATCAAGATAATCGCGGTAATGCTTCATGTGATTCGACTCTGTTAGACAACTTTTTGGAGAGTTATTCCTATACTGACAATCAGCTGCTCTTTACCGTGAATTGAAAGTCGTTTAGTGTTTTAAATTGAAAAAAAAAACTGAAAGTATGATTTTCATAGAACACAATTGAGGTGAACGTGTCACCGAAATTCTGAAAAAAAAACAAAAGTGATATGGTTTACCAGCTATGAAATTTAAAGTGTTAAGCGTAAGATAATGAATTAATCTTTTTTATTTTAATTAAGATTTTAGCCTTAGAAAAAATAATTTTTTTACATTTTTAAAAGATTTCTCTCGCTTAATCATCTTTTTTGTGAAGACGACAATGCAAGCAAGGCTGCTTCAGCTGAATATTTGCGAATATATACCTAAAAAAATTCGTGATGGACAGGTTTGCTTTGCAAGTCTGCATACAGAACCTGCTTTTTTCCATTAGAGACATCTATTCAATTCCATATACAATGCCGAAAATGTAAAAGTGAGTAAGCTGGTGCATGAAAATCATCACATTAACATGGTAGAGTTATGATATATACCCTCAATATCTGATATGAATCGATTAAAGGCATATTGATTGATGTCTCGTCTATAAGTGCAATTGGCCCTTTCAGAATCGCACCTAAACCAACTGTCAGAATTTTGAATTTTTGATTTCCTGACTTAAAGTGCCTCATTTAACTTAAAAAAAAAAAGCTTTAGCTCTCTAGCTTAATCCGATCAAAATATTGAAAAATTTTGAAAATTGCTTATAAGCAACTTTGGGCGTTTAAGGCAGAATTTGAGTGATATAAATACATGCAAAGAAAAAAATATGTATGTAAGGATTTCTCTTTATTTATCATAAACATATATGTTGTCGAAGGGGCCGTCGCCCCGGACGCAACGTCTTGGGGGCGCTGTTCTTTAATATTCAGAAAAATACTTCAACAAATTTTTTTACAAATTTTATTATAAAAGATAAAGAGTTGTACACTCATAATGTGATAATCTAAATAACAATGAAAAATATTAAATTTTACTCGAATACTCTTCAGCCTTTGAATTTGTTTTATATCTTTTGGCTTATATCTTTCTTAAAAATAGTAATAGAACTTAAAGATGCACTTTTCTAGCTTTGATCGCTGCAAAATCACATATCATATCGTTGTAATTTAAAGTTGAAGCAGTTTTCTATTGAGAGAATCGCAGGATTGGACAGTCTGCTTAGACTCATGGTCGATCTCAAGTAAGATTTGATCAATTTAAGTTTGCTATAAGGCGAAAATGGGTTTTTTCTATGGCTTTCAATAAGATGTTTTGTAAATTTACTATAAATTTCCTTAAAAACCGTATTGTGAGAATTTTGGAACTTCAGAATTTGCATGGCTTCTAGTTCCTAATTTTATATACTTAATATCGGAGATATTTTGTAAAAATTCACTTTTGTTCGAACCACCTCATGAAACTTGTAGTTAGGTAGATAAAGGGGGGCGGCAGAACATCCTTGGCCCGGGCTCGCGAAGTTGTAGCTACGCCACTGAGCGATGTTTAACTTTATACAGCTCCATAATCATGTAAGTAAGATCAACTGAAGTGAACCAAATACCAAAATACAGTTTATAATTTGTAAACTTTGGTACTGCGATTGCTAAGTTTAACACAATGTCCGATGATATGCCGATTCCATATGTAGGACAAGTGATAAATATTTCCCGACGAGCCTGCGGGCCTGAACATTTTCAGTCCGCATTTGTGGGGCTTAGCGGGGCTTTGAGCAACGATAATAGATTTGTATAATTTTTTATAATTATTGTCGCTTTTAGATGGCTGCTTCGACTTATCGGAAAAATGGTTACATTTCTTTATTTTCTCACATTCATTTTTCAGCATCGAATCTGTTATTGCGGTTACCTTGAGCTCTTGAGACTACGCCATTCTAAAAACTGGCACCTGGGCTACGGCCAGAAATCGACGAATATCTTCTATTTGAGGTATTTGAGTTTACATAAAAAAACTGTCTTCAGCAAAGAAAACTGGAAAATATTTCTTCCAAGCGCTCGTTTTAAAGAAATCCTTGAAAAGGTAATGGTTCACTAGTTCTTAAATAAAAAGAAAACGAATTTACAACTTTTTCGTTATTTTTTTTAAAGTGATTGGTTGCAAAATTTTTTTTATATGTGTAGCTATAAACCATCGAATCTCATGAAGTCATTGGCAGACACAAAGTAATTAAATTTAAAGCTGAAAAGTTCTACGTTAAACTCATTATGGCACAGGGTACCGCAACCAAGAAAATTTCCACGATGTTTGTCATAGAATAACTGCTTCTCGTGCGAGTATTACCGGCAATCTGCCGAGACATCAAAAAAAAAAAAAATTTGTCTCACAAAGACATATGCATATGTGTATATTTACCTAAAAACGGTCTGCTTGGCTTAACTCCATTTTCATTTTTAATGCCACTTTGCGCAAAATTCCGCTCTAAGTACTTGAAACTTTGTCAAGCGGCAGCTTTATTCGCACACGAAATTGGCAGTCGGCTTCCGTAATGCGTAAACAAAAAGACGATTAATTTGGACTTGGACAAACATATGCATTTAAGTACTCACGCGCACACATACAAACGCACTTGAGTTGGAAAAAAGTTCAGCCGAAACAAATCTAATTAAGTAAAGTTCATGTGTGCCTCAACATTATGCAATAAAGATACTGTTAAGTACTTAAGGCAGTCAGGTGGTTGAGTGCCTAAAACGATTTTCTCGCACTCGCAAACAAACACACACACAAACGCTTTGGTAACCAAGGGTACTCACACTTGTGAGTGAAAAGATTTGCACGTGTAAATATTTATGAGATTTAAGATGAGTTTATTTGAATGAAAATATTTGCTTGTACCTTGTAGTTATGTAAACTTTGAAATTTTGAAGGGATGAAAAATTTAAAAAGTTGTGAATCTTAAATGTGTGAGGGTGAGGATATTTTCAATTGTTTATGTTATTGTTATTTTGTTACATTGTTATTGTTATGAATGCTTTTGGTGCAGCGTTAATGTTAAATACATTTGTATGTTAGTTTGGTGTAATTTGATATAAGGTACAAGTACATGAAGAAAAAATGAATTTAATTAACTTTTTTTCTTAAATTATTACATATTAGCAGATCACTTAACTTAAAGGTAGAGCACCTTATAAAGACTATAAAATGTGAATTTTTGAAAATAAAAGAATAAATAGTATTGGGATAAAACACTTAGGCTAAGCAAGGTAAAACAACAAAAAATGAAAAGAAAAATAATTGACGTGCAAACTGAGGTTGGGAAGTTGAAGGAAGTGGGCTTTTTTGAGGTTAAAAAGACATTATAGCTCGATTTTTAGAAAAACTACAAGCCAAGCAAAAGTTTAATAGCCAAGTTGCAAGTAATACCAAGGTTATACAACTTTAGTATTAAAACTTGTTTCTCATAATCTCCTAATGTATGTAAAAAATTCAAACTAACCTTTTTATATTCCAAACACACTGAAATTTTTCATTTAAAGTATTTGTGTTTTATCACTTTATTTTGACCTAATATCGAAAAACGAATAGAATATGTCAGTCACACATCTCATTCAAAACATCTGCTTAAAAAATAGGAGGAGTTTTTATTTATTGGAATCTCTACTATTTGAAGTTGTACAAAATATGTACTGACCATAGTAAGCTTTTAACAAAAATTTAAAAAACATCACCAAACGATTTAAAGCTGCTTGTTTACAGCTGCTACTACTCGTTCTGGTCGACCTTCGTCCTCGTCAACTGATGAAAGTATTAAAAAAGACTGAAAGATATGGTGCTTAAATATTGTCAGGCAAGTATTAGAAAGATAGGCAGAGAGCTCGAGATCTCTTGAGAGTCCGTTAGAAGGATTTTGGTGCCTATTTTGGGTATGAAAATCGTTCTTGGTCTACTCGTCCCGATAAAGCTGAATTTTTTCAAAAATATGTCCATGGACATGCTTGATCATATTAATTCCGATCCCACATTCATGGAGAGCCTTATGAGAATGGAGGGAAAAAACCAGCCGGAACCACAAAAAAAAAACGCCAAAGCTCATTGTTTATTTTTAATATTCGTGCTTTGGTTCATTATAAATTTGTTCCGAAGGGACAGACGGTCAATATAGAGTTCTGTTTGGCCGAATTGAGGCGTTTGTGTGATAATATCCTTCGAAAATCCTTTATCCTTCCATCCTTAGAATTGTGGAAGAAAAAGTCATAGATTTTACTCGATGATAGTATACCAACGCATCGAAACACGATTGTGACCGAATTTAGAGTCAAAAACGCAATGAATACCATCGATCAACCATCGTATTCACTAGGCTTGACTCCGTGTGAATATTTCATATTCCGCAAACTGAAATTGCCGCTTCGTGGAACTCACTGAAGGAGCTGAAGGCCATACCAAAAAGAGCTTATGAAAAGTGTTTCGAGGACTAGAAAAGTCGTTGGCATGAATGTATTACATCTGGTGGCGATTACTTTGATTAAAAATAAATATTGATGAATAAGTAAATAGTTTCCGTTATATTTACAATTTCCGGGTGTTTTTTTGTCACAATGTATATGCACACATTAATAAAATGATCACTTGGAATTCAAAAATTATTACCAAGATTTATTTTTAAATTTTTTTTGTTGTATTTGTATATGCAATCTGTACAATTTAACATTTTGAAATTTTTCAGAAACCCAATCAAAAAAGTATACTCGTACGAAGGCAGGTATTTTTTAAGAGTTTAAAGACTAGTACGCTACTTCTTTAACCTTGCAACACGTCTTTCACTGTTTTCTTCTCAACTTACTTAAATGTATGCCTCACTTCAGCATAAACTTTTCAGAATAAGGTACATTCAGTCTTTCTAAAAGTTGCGCATATGAGAGTTTCTAGGAAACCCGAAATCCCTAATGGTGGCCTCCCGGGTAAACGCAGGGTTAACCGCGCTGCTGTTGACAGGCAGCAATCGGCAGCGTTCGTTGGCACTGACTTATGTACGGTTAACAAATCCGCAGCCGCAATTACTTATTATTTCTCTAAAAGCTTAGTAAACTTTCTTCTTGCTAATTTACGCAAATAAAGTTAACATAGTAATGTGTGTGTGTGTGTGGTTTTCGTTGCTGCGTGGTGTCGCAAAGTTTTACCACATTAATTTTCTTATTTTGAGCTAAACTCTTTAGGATCACGCTGAATTGGAGTCTCCTAAATATATATGTAGTGTAAGTAAAATACTCTGTAGAAAATATAAAAAAATATTTCGAAAAACTACATCTTCAAATTTCGCAAAAGCGAAGATAAATAAGGCAAATAATAACAAGAAGAGTAGAGCCTTATAATATAAGCAGCCAGTCTAAAGCAAGAAGCGAAATAGGTTCTTCGGGTTGACGACGCCAAGTAAATGATTTCACGATTCCTCGTCTGTTTGAAACTAGGTCGCTGTTGGCAGCTATAAATTAGAAAAAGTGAAGTACATTGTACAAGGGTCAAACCACATCAAATTTCGAAAAATCTCTGATTTTGATGTGATATAAATATTTCGTCAAAATTCTTTTTGTTTGTTAAAGATAATGAAGATTTAAATTTAGAATACTATAAAATTGCAAAATTATTTTCTTATAAACTACTGGAGATAAATCGATGAAATTTTGTGAAGTCAAAGAAAAATGTTCTTGCTATCTTATAAATATTTTTTTAGTGTCCATTTGTTTAAATAATAATATTTAACATAATATTTGTTAAATAATTAAAATTTTTCAGGTGTTCTTCACCCCAAAAAAAAACTGAAAAGTTTGTGACAGAACGCGGAAAATATTCACCTTTATTAATCAGCAAAAAAAATTTCTTCATTCATGCTATTCCAAAGATATAGAATTTTTTTGTCCCCCTACATCTCTTAAAACGTATGGCACAACCACAAAGATAAGTCGAGATTACTGTTCTCGGTCCGCTTAAGCGATGAGTACCGAACAAGGAAGGAACCAAAAATGCGTCTTCGCATCTAATGAAAGGACCACATGCATAAGGACTTATCCACACTTGGGAAGTACAGCTAACATGACCTCACAAATTCCAGAGTTAACTGACAAAGTTTTTTGTTCTGGGACCAGACCAACCCACGGTTGCAGTTTCAAAGAGAAGAGAAATGAGAGTTTTTATGCTCTGAACATGGTATATTAAGTTTGTCAGTTTGTAACCCCCGGAAGAAAATGTTGGAGAACCTATAAAATGTATACATGAGTGACACGACGGGCTTAGTTGATTTAGTCATGTCCATCTGCCTGCCCGTCAGTCTGCCTGTATATACGCGAACTAGTCCTTCAGTTTTAGAGATATCGACCTGAAATTCTGCGTACACCCTTTTCGCACCCAAAAGGCGCTCCCTTGTTGGAACCACCGGTATCGGACCGCAATAACATCTAGCTGCCATACAAACTAAATATCGGAATCATATGCATGTATGGAAAATTTTTTCACTTGACGAGATATCTTCACGAAATTTGGCATTATTTATTTTCTAATTCAACAATGTAATATCCGAAGGAATTGTTCAGTTCGGATCACTATAGTATACAGCTGTCATACAAAATCAAATTCTTCAAAGAAATATTTTTTATTTGTGAAGTATGGGTTTTCTTGCTTTTTTGGCGTTATTTTAGTCTGAAAGTTCTGAAAATACGGAGGCTGCTATATATAAACTGGTCATGTGGCGACTGTTCCGCTTGAGCAACGTAGTACGGTCAATTCTGATTGGTACACCACCATTTGTTTGCCTGAAGTCTTCGAAGAAATGCGAAAAACGAACAAGAAAAGACGAATCATTGTGCACCATGACAATGCGAGCTCTCACACATCGGCTCAAACCAGCGCCTTTTTGACCGGCCAAAACGTCGAATCGATGGGTCATCCGCCGTACAGCCCTGACTTGGCACCCAATGACCAATGACTTCTTTTTATTCCCCCACATCAAGAAAATAATGCGTGGTCAACGATTTTCGTCGCCAGAAGATGCTGTTAAAGCATTCAAAAACCATGTTTTGGAGGTGTCTCAATGGGAGTGGAAAAAGTGCTTCGAAAATTGGTTCGAGCGCATTCAAAAGTGTATAAATCTTGATGGAGAATATTTTGAAAAACAATAAAACCATTTTCGTTGATAAATATTCCTATTTTCATTATTAGGCCAGAAATATATATAGCAGCCCTCGTATAATAATATATCAGAAATAAGAGGGAAATTTGTTAAAATTATTATGACTTTTCTGCGAAGGTTAAATTTATTTTGAAAAAGTTTGGATGTATTAAATTCTTCATATTTGTACTTTAATATAGTACTGTGGTCTATTAAATATTTTTAATTTTTATTTTGTTATAAGTCACCAGAAATGTTTATAAAAATAATCTTCCGAAGTTTTTTGTTTCATTTCAAACATTTTCTGTCGAATTTAATAACATAATTCCTACAACAGAATAAATCTGCTACTTCAGCAAACTGACACTGTAAAAGGACTACACAAACACAAACGTGCGTCTCTACTTGGGTGTACATCGATTTTACTAAAACCTTAAACAACAAAATTTCCTATCGTCACCACAATAGCTTCCTGCCGTAACCGCGGCGAAAATATTTCTAATGTGGAAGTTAAGTGGAAATTATGCTATCAAATGAGGCAGTATGCTAATGTTGTCTTCTAATGTACAAACGCAGGGAATGCTTTGGGGGTACAGAGGGTCTGAGATATATATGTGAAGAATAGGAGCTGTTTTTGTGATAATAAACAAACAGGTGAGTTACACCTAAATCTGTATATATGCGTCTGAAGATAGACACACGTATATGCATATATATATACATAAACAAACACACAACGTTTCCTTTACCACACACCATCCCCTAATCGACAACCATTGTCATGTACAAGTTCCTTTGACTTGCCGTGCTCTCAATGAAGCGCTGATAAGAAAACGCCGATGCCGTTAAACTCAAAGCTGCTCAGTCAGGCAGCTGAGAATGCCTTTGACTCTTTAACACTTATGAGTGACGCGCCAGAAACCCGCAAATTATTGCGCTAGCGTTCGTGTGTGTATGTGTGTGTGTGTGTTTGTGCGTGTGATAAATTTGGCAAGAAAATCTTCATCTTATTATTCAAATTTGATTCATTTGAATGCAGACTGTTATTTTTTCTGCGACTTCCACTCATTCTCCTCCCTCCTTTACTACTTCGTTTTCTTTTTTTTCTTCTTCGTCTCAATCTCTTTCTTTATTTTCCTTTGAATTGCATACACTCCACTGGCGTTTATGAATGTGAATGGCACTTGATTGGCTAACCACGCGCTCTCCCCGCCCACTTCCGCTGGCTGGCGTCTGAGTAACGTTTACCCTTGCAGCTTTTTCAGCTCCACACAATTTCACTTATCTGCGCTGATCGTCCTTTCGGCGATTCGACGACGTCAATGCACACACACACACATATATAAGCATTTGTTATTAGCTTGGCGTGCGTGCGTGTCGTCGTCGTCTATGAATGAATGTTGTGTATGTGTTGGCACTTTAAAGTTCGCCATAAATTATGCTTATTAGCTAATTTATTTTGCCTGGCATCTTTACGTCCTATTTGCACAATGAATTTCATTTCATTCCATTTCATTTCATTTGCTTTGCCACATTAATTCTCTACTCATGTGCCGAACACTCACACATACTTACACAAATATACAACACTCATACACATACAGCTTAAATTAATACATTTTGGCGAACTCGTGAAGTGGTTGCATGCGATTTCCGTGCCTTGCCGCATTTGTTTCATAGATTTTGTGCCGCTTCGTCTTATTGTTGTTGTTATTGTTGCCAAAATTAGTGGCCCATGAATTTTGATGACATCTTTTGTTGTCATAAATTATTACAATAATTTGGAACTTTAATGCAATGCACGTGTAAGTATTTAAGTGGCGAGTTGCATGAAGTGCTCTGATGGAGATGGAGTATGGGTTTTTTGGAAGAGAGTAAGGCAGGGATTGAAACTGTTCAAACGTTTTAGAGAGAATCCGAAATATTCGAATATTT
The DNA here is from genome assembly GCF_016617805.1 of Bactrocera tryoni. Taxonomy (NCBI): domain Eukaryota; kingdom Metazoa; phylum Arthropoda; class Insecta; order Diptera; family Tephritidae; genus Bactrocera; species Bactrocera tryoni. The sequence continues at coordinate 50,966,391 of NC_052499.1, forward strand.
ATATATTTATTTATTTGGAGTTAATTAGAATATCGAAACACATCTAGTCTACTAAAAATTATTGATTTGAATATCATTAAGAATTTAACTGAAAAATATTAAATTATGAAGAAGTTGAGCTGACTAAGTGTTAATTAAGACAAAAAATTAACTTTATAACAATGATAGTAGGCAGAACCAATCAGTTTATTTTTTATTATTTAATTTAAATAATAAAACTTAATTTACTTTAATTTTGTATTAACCATGGACTTTGCATACTTTCCTCCCTGAAGTTTCAGTTCTTACTATTATCTATTGCAAACAAGCTCCTAATTTTCCATTTAAACCGTCCCTAAATCATTTCAATATTTCCATATATATACTCGTATATAACAAGCGATTTTTTAATCTTTTTCATTTAGGTTTTTATCTTCAAAGCAAATAAGTTTGCAACTTTGAAGAAATTATTTTCTAATAAGGCATTTTTATTACTAAAATTGTCTTTCAAAATCTTGTTTACAAAAAAATTGCTTGCACATTTTTTTCCTAAGAACATGTCTTTAAAAGTTGTATCAGCCAAACCAAGGACTAAGCATTCATATAGTATACCATGTCGTATGAGCAACACTGAATGTATAAATCATTCTTATGAATACTCAAAACATTTGACGTATAAATTTGGCTACATATACTATATATGTATTTAAAGCAATGTGTCTATAGAAGAAATCAATCAGATTTTTAGGTTTTAATTTTTTTAAGTTTTCAATTTCGCAACAGAGGAGTTTTCAGCCCAAACCCACATAGTGTACTCACGTAATCAAAAAAGGTTACATTTCAATTTTTAGGTTTAAACTTTGAGCAAAAACTTTTCAGTTCGAGGCAAATATATTTTGTGGTATCATATATATTAAAGTAATCAAACATATGTATGTCGCTTAAGTAGCCACATGACAACAAAATGCATAAGCATTTCTACAGAATCAGCAAAAAATAATAATTCTTTTAAAAAGCAAGTGGTAGTCCACATATAATGTTAAATATTCGTAAGAGTTGTATGGAATCAATCTCAATCACTTCAATAAAACTTAAAAATCTTAAAAAAGCTGTAAATAACTTTTTTTAACAACAAAAGCTATGCAACACGGGAAGAGGTGTCGATAGTGACGCGGCAGAATCTGTTGAAATTCACGTCAAGCCAAAGCGCAAATGACCAAACCTGGTCTATGCGTAGCTCTTTGGCCTACCAGACTAACCTAACCAAACCTAAGACATTAGCAAATCATTAATGTTCAGTGTTTGAAATATTGAAAGGGGCATTACGATAGGATATTTTGCTATTGTATTCGATTTTGGTACAAAATGTTTAAGAAAACGTTCTTATCCAAAATTTAAATGTTAATATATTCTATATAAAACGGATATAAAATATACGGTATTAGTTTAATAACGGGATTAAAGACACATTATGAGTGTGTAGTAGGATAACTAGGGGATGGTCTTAAAGTTTTATAACACGAAACCGAATTAATTTTTATTAATGTATGCAATTTACCATTAGATCCTGCACTGTCGCAATTCACTTTGGTCTAAAATGGTTCTCAGGAGCCTTACTGAACTTTTCACACTCAGTAAGGCAATCCTTCCCTAGTTTTAGGGGTCCAACTGGTCATTACTATATCGTTGTCCACAGTGTCGGTAAAGTTGAAACATCTCAGTGAGTTTGTAGGTTTAGAAATTAAATGCCTAGCTTATTTGGTTTGGATGCAATGCGTTTTATTGATATATAAGATCTAATTACAGAAGTACTATTTTTTGTCTTCACAACGATATATAGTAGTTGAAGTGCGATAGTCATCATGCGAATCAGCCGTTGAACCTAAGCTAACCTAACTTAACACAGTTAGGGCTGTTGATCTTAACAAATACGATGTCGGAAAATATTTGTAAACAACTTTCTTAAAAAGCACTTCCTTTTATTTTTTAATTAGATCAGCTTCAAAGCCACTTACCAATTAGTAAATTTTATTATTAAAAGCCACAATTGTAAAGGCCGCTTCGGTAAATAATCACAAAAACTCTTGATGTACTTCACTTACCTGAAAATATGAAAAGAAAAATGATGGAACAATGTTATTATATTTGTGTTGAAGGCTTAATAAGTATTCATATTACAAGAAAATACTTTTTTTTGGTTTACTAATGCATTAGCTAATTCATTTATCACTCATGATAATTATTTTCCATGGTATTTGAGCAAATTACCATAACCTGAAACACGGACAAACAGAAAACGTGTAATATTAGAAAGAACAGCGGTTACAAGAAATAATAAACGTTAAATATTCAAATTAAATAAAGTTAAGCGCAAATGTTTAAGTGATTACATAACGTAGTTATAACTGAGTAAGCATAACTACTAACTGTCTGTACTCAATTAGAAACCGTTACCAATGTTATCATTTTAGTCAATACCACAGTGACGTCAAAGTCAGCAATTTAGTTAATTACTCGTTTCTTTTCGTTCGTAGAAAACCCAACGTAATAGAGTTCGGCATCGAGGTTAATGCGTTGTTTTACTTATATTTTGTTGCTCACACACTCGTTTCTTCGTATCGAACCTTTCATGCTAAAAATAAGCGAAACTTTCCGCATAAATTTAGTGTCAAAATGTCAAATTTTCGTTTCAATTTCCCTGACCCACATCGCGCTCGGTTCGGTTCAGTTGATTTACTTTCAAAGTGCTAATGCGATTAGATTTTCATATTTAAATATCGAAATGCGTAAAAGGAAAGGATTTTAGGTAAAGGTAACCTTAACTTGAAATGTGTGTTCTAAAAGGAGCGAACTTCACTGGTACTTTCTCTAAGATGCTGTGACAGCAGTCACTTTATGAGTTTGCGGTAAGCAAAGAGGATGCTTTTGTAACCCTTTTTTTCTCAGGTAAAAGGTGTTGTTCTAGTTCATTGAACACAAAATCTTAAAATTTTAATTAAGCTTTCAGTTAAAAATATATGTTGAGGAAAGTTGCCACCTTTTGTAATTTTTATTTTCATTATTTGACAAAATAAATTAAATAAAAGTCACAAATACTGAACTGGAGATTTTTAAAAGGGTTTTCACTTAAACTTTTATTAAGAGTTGCCACCTATTTTTTTTATAAAATATCCCTGTTATTTATCTGACTGATTATTCAATCTTTTAAGAAGCAGATTCTCAAAGAAGTTTTAATAGTGTGATCTTTTATTTTTCGGGATTTTGTAATCCTAGTGCTGCAAACTGGCAACTCACAATTTTACCGCAAAGTTGATGTCACACATACTCAGAACGTTTTGTATACAAGCCCTATTTCTGTTGTTTACAGTAACTTAAAATATTCATCTTGACCAAAGAACTGCATTAAACCGCGAATAATTTCACGCGATTGTTATTTACTACTTTTGACGTGGCTTAACTCAGCAACAGCGCTCGATGAACCTAATTTAAATTTTTGGTGTTGGGGCTCTACCAAAGACCACTGTTTGTCGATGGTAAATTTAAGCGAGTTCATAGGTCACACATAGACGAATTTCGTGAATATGGCCCAAAAACAGTTGTTGTTCCGGAAATAATTAATGCTGTGAGGAAACTGATATCGCAAGATCGCCATATGACCCATCGTGAGATTGAGACAACTATAGGCATTAGTGGAGGACCAGCATATATGCCATAATGAATAAATATTTGACTGTGAAAAAACTATGTTCACGTTGGATCTCACACAATGTGTCAATCGCTCAAAAGCAGGACTAAAACGGTAAGATAATGGTAACTCAAAACACGTACATGACATCGTGGAAGTGATGAATCGTGAATGATCGCGTATATGCTCGGAAGCAGTCGCCCGTCGACTGTTTCCAAGTGAGACGAATCCACTTCCACTTCCGCACGAAGCACTTCCAAACAATCGGTTGCCTGCGTTTACGAAATTAATAAAACCAATGACCGAACACGGATCATTCGTCACCACGACAATACTAGCTCTCACACACCGACCGAAACAACTGCATTTTCGAACACACAAAAGATGGATTTTAGCAGTTATTCTTCATAAAGTCTTAACTTGGCACCGATTGTTTAGTTTAACTAAATTTCCAAGTTATCAGAAACTACTAAATCCTTAGAGGTAACCCTTCACACTTTTCATATACGTTCAGAAATACAATCAAACATTTTGCAATAGTCATAAATGTACCTTATAAACCTCAAATTGCCATATCCTTCTATTATATCTGTTCATTCAAGCAACAATAATATATCGTGCAACTACGTGTTGCTGTTATTTCAACAACACAATGCCACAAAAACCGAAAATATTCCTTTGTATGCGTGTGTGAGTGTGAGAGTGCCATTACCAACTTAAAAAGTCTACCCAACCTGAGTGGCAAATGAAAGCACTTAATACCGATAATATTTGTCATTAGATATTCGACAGCGCATACAGTGTGTTATTTTGAAAATTTCTAGTAGAAATAAAAATTTTATGTATACACAATTGGGTATTTCAGAATGTCATGATATTTATTATGAATAATTTTGAATATATTCGAAATAAAAGATATACATTTATATGTTTTTATTAAATGACAAAATTATGTAAGTATTTTCAATAAATCAACCACTAAACAGAGTGAAAAAATAGAAGTAAATATAAAAAAATGGAAATTAAATTACAGTTTTGCTTTATAAACTCGCCATTAAATACTTAATTTTTTTAAACAAATTTTATTTGATAAAAGCGCTTTTTAGTACATATTAAACTATATTTTCCTCGCACCTGCTACACTGTGCAAAAGAGACTAGCTCACAAGCGCTTTTCCACAATTGGGCGTATGCGATTACTAGCCACCCGATTTCCTCTTTGTCACTTATGTACGTACGTGCTTAAGTAAAAAGCTCATATGCAGGTAAAAGTATATGTCAGTGTGAGTAGAGTAAATCCAGTTGCTTGTTCATTTCATTTCATTTTGCAATTTCCTTGCTAATGACACAAAAATGGCAAATGCTTAACCGACGACCACAGCATAATGGAGTAGAGCTCGCACAGCCACATACATACATGTATGTACATATATAAAGGTGTACTCGTTTACTAGCTGGGCAGAGTATTATACCCGATAGGAACTAGAGTTTAGAGAGCTGATGGTGTTTCTGGGTCTCCTCTGTTTTTGCTTATCTGGGTCAAATTCTGTATTTTATATACTTTTGGGAAAATATCCGGCTCCAGAAGTTGTGCTTCATTCCATGATCTTGGCATTAAAATCTCCTTCTCGGATAAAGTGACGGTTTGTGTGTTTTGTGACATCTTTGTTTGGAAGACTGTGATGGGAACCCTAGGCATCAGGTAACATCTTATAATCATAATGCTTTTGTTGCTAATCCAGGAAATCCATTTTTTCTCCGACTGTTAGTATTTTTGAAAGTGCTCCTTTCCCTTGAAATTATTGCCGTTGTTGCGGTGATGTCTTCCACAGTGCGCTAATTATTTCTACATCGGTTCCGAGTTGCAGCATGAGCTGTGACAAAAGGTAATCAGCAGTTCTGCTCCTGTGGATGTTGCCCTGTAAAATCTTTATGTATTTACCGGTTTCCTGTACGACTCACACGTCCTAGGCTCTGGAACATGATCTATCTCTCATCTGCTTCCTCTAGTGGACGTTTTACGGTAGTGACTTCTGCTGCTGTGGTTAAGGAATTAAGGTCTCTGATTTCTATTGACTTTCTGATTTACCTCACTTACAGAGGCCATACCACGTAGGTTGTTCTCAAGGGCATTATGGAACTCTAGTTTCGGGTTCTCTCTTTTTACAGTTCCTCTTTTCGTATTGTTCGAACTTCCACCATGCCTTGGTTCGTCATGAGATTTTATCGTATATTTTGAAGCACTTCGGCATAATTGCGGTCATCTGCCGATTTAATTAGCACTGCTAGTCATCACCGTTCTCAAGCTTGTCAACTCTTTGTCCGTGTAGTGTTTCCTGGAGTTTTCTGCTGCATGTAAACTGGTTCCAACAGGGCTACCCACAAAATCTACAATATTATAGGGACTTTCATGCAACAATGTTGGTGTGTGTCTGCGCTGCCGAGTATACCATTGTTGGCGACACTGCGGTGTAAAATGCTCATTTATTACTCCATGCTGTAGAATTCGTTTCTTCTATGCAATGAAATATTTTTGGTTCTGACCCTTTGGTGATAAATTTATTGTTGGTCATTAAGTTATTTTGTTGTTCTTTCCTCTCTCTCTCTCTCTCGGGTTGAGTGTGTTGCTGCTGTTGTCGGTTGCCACTCTTTGCTAAGTGCTCATGAAACTCATGAGGTGAGTCGCTCGGAAAGCTACTTTCATTTGGCGTAACTTGCAATTTTGCGCAACACATTTGTTGCTTATTATTTCGTTGATTTCGGTTAGTGGCGTAAAATGTTCGTGGTTCCACATGAGTATGTGGCTTTCGTAAAAGGGTTACTTTGGATGTACTATATGTTTATATGGTGTATGTGTGCGTGTGTGGGTGGGTGCATGAATGATTTATTAGCGCTTTTCTAACGATTTAATTCAGTAATAGACGATTTCATATGCAAAATAGAATTTGCCACGTAAAGCAATTTGGAGAGAGCTTAGCGCTAAGCGAACTATTAAATGATGACCGACATTTTTGCATATTAATGACTCATTTGAACACCAAAAAATTATAGTTGCAACTGAAAAATAATGTTTACGTGTCACATTAAATTTTGTAGATTTTGTATAGGTTTTGACTTTTTTGTGTTATTGCAGAGAGTTTGCTGGAAATTGCTAAAGGTTGACAGTTTAAATTGAATTTTATTTAATTGAAATATTTTATCTATATATCTGTAGATAATTTATAAGGAAATGTCTATAAAATAATCCTTTCGCTAAATCAATAAATACTGTAAAATAGGAATTTGGAGTTCAACCAGCGATTTTTTCGATTAACTTATTAGGATCTATATATGACCAAATAAGGTCGTGAGCTGTATTCAGAAAAGTAGTTTGGTACTTCGTCCACCAACTGCGTTATATTCATGAAGCTTCCACTGTTTGTATGACGATGCTGTACCAGTTCGTGTTTCACAAGGATGACTAGCTCGCTTCCGTTCTGGAAATTTTGAAATTTCGATTTACTCCGATGAAAGTTTTACACTGATGAAATATCGTTTCTAGCGGATAAATGGCTAAAAGTGGTATATATTTGTTTTATTTATATAAAAAAATAAGTTGAAGTTTGATTAGAAATACGAAAAGACTTTTTCGACTACCCAATATATGTATGTACATTAATTGAATTCTTCCAATAAGTTATAGAAACCAGATGTCAAAACTCGTTGTAAAAATATGAGAAAGATGAACTGACTAAAGCATTTCATTTGGATTTTATTGAGTACAAAAATAAAAAGAGATATTCTGAATTTTATAATATAGTTTGGGAAAAAGTACTAACTAAATTCGAAGGAATGGGCTGAGCTGCGAGAATGCTTTTTCTTGCAGTAGAGTCGCACATAAAAAATAGTGAGCCAATGTTTATCCATGGTATGGTGAATCCAATCCGAAGCAAAATCGGTTCTAAGCGCAGCAAGTTCTTCGAAGCGAATGGTTATCATTGTTAGTTTGCAAAAACTGAACTTGTCGCAACTATACCACTAGAACAACGAAGAACTGTAAATTCTGAGTGATACAAAATCGTTTTTTTGCGAGTTGTATTTTAAGAAATCAGTAAAACGAAACGCTGAAAATAGATCTTCACCACGGCAATAATGGCTCTCAAACATCGACTGAAGCAACTGCATTTTTTAGCAGCCAAAAATGTATTTGAGTAGTTATCCTTATTCTCACACGAAAAACATGTATCTAAAAAGACAATGCCTTTCGACACCTGTAGAACCGATTAATGCTTACAGAACATTGTTATGGAGATACCTCAATCAAAGCGGCAAAAATGCTTCGGCAATTGTTGTTGTGGGATATCATTGTAATTCTTTCGATGACATTATGTATGAAACTGGATTTCTTTTGCATGGCCACCATGGGCATGCTTGCCGAAGTTCAGACGCTGAAATCAATCCTCGACAGTTTTTTAATATAAATTGGCCGATAGTGCTGCAATTTGACGATCGATATTCGTACGAAGTTCTTCAATTGTCGCTAGCTTGTTGGCATAGACCATAGGCGTAGCCCCACAGGTAATATTCTAACGGCGTCAAATGGTACCACCAAGGCGGCTAATTAACCTTGTGATTTTTTCAGGTTTCAATGGTTCACTGGAATAAAGAATTTCATTGATAGGTCAGTCAGTTTTTGTTTAAAAAAAAAAACTTTTGCAGCGGTATTATTGAAAAAACCCGCTCTTACAGTTGAGGAAATTGACTCCGAATTTTGGTAGTAAATTTTAATAATTTCGACTCGTTGTTTGATTGTATATCTTTACATGATGAAATGGCAAACCTTATTGGAGAGAAATGTCGAAAGAACGGGAAAAACTATGGCGTCGTTTGCTGCCCTATTTTTGTAGTGCCCTATTGAGAAACCCTATATATGTTCAATTGACCACAATGTGGTCTAGCCTCAGATATTAGCAAAATCGGTCTAAAGCTTGGTCTATATAAAAATATAGTTTTTACCGAAAGTAATGTTTAATAGTTGAAAAAAATTTTCAGTGAAATTAAATGTCAATTTTTAATTAGAAAGAATGTGTTTTGTGGCGAAAAATCGTATGAAGTGTATTTATCGGAGTACGCGCTCGCCAAATTCCACTCAGTCAATTTAATTCTTCCATAAATAGGAACTGTACTTATCAGTAGAAAAATTAAGTTTATTTCAAATATATCTTTAAAACACATACAAACCTTCACTCTCAACTTCGAAATATTGCACTACACATATTGCACACACACATAAGCGTATAATCACACACACACCCGTAGTTATGTGGTGGCAAAATTTTGAATTCATATTCGTCGGTATTTTTGCCCGAACAAGCATTTTCCACGACGATGCACCGCAAACTGCTCGCAGCGAGCAAATCTCTACTGGCAACTTTTTTATCAGTTAAATAGACAAATATAATGGATGAAAGGATTTGCAAGACACACACACGAGCACACGCTGTTCGGATGTATGTCTGTGAATACGCTTTTGAAATGCAATTGCGCGTGCAAGCGCGGACCAAGCAAAGAGAAGGAAGCTTTGTGAGCATAGGAGAAATGAAGTTAACTTTGAAACACAGAAGCATTCATATGCTACATGCTGCATGCCACACAATCAGGCGAACAAGCGCGCATTGTGTGTGTTTGTATTTAGTTTAGTGGATTCTCACGCTTGTTAAGTTCCAAGTTGGCGGAAGTGTTGCATGCACATTATGGTGATTGTTGCAGCGTGCCGCTGGAGAGGTTGCAAGTATGCAGAAAATAGTCGATATGAAAATATAAAAATGTGGGCTGACAATGACGGCAGTGACGTCAGCGGTTTTCGTGGCTGCCTCACGGTGTGCAATTGAGTGCTGGCGGTTTTGTTGTTGATGTGTGGATGGAAAAGTTGAATTGAAGTTGCAGTAGCCATGAAAATGCTGCTGAAAAGCATTGAAAATCTAAAGAAAGTATTAGTAAAAAAGTTTATATATGTATAAATTGGAAATTGAAGTTTTTCTGCAACTGTTTAGTGCTTCAACGCCTCATTGCCGCCACATCTAGAGGTCGCTTATGTGATGTGCGAAATGTTGTAGTGAATATCCAGCGGCAAGCGCAAAAAGTGATAAGCATTGAAAAATATAGATCGCTGGCACGTGTTTGTATTATTATTTTTTTAATTTGTAGAAGTTAGGTTATAATTTTCTGAATTTTATGAAGTCAGTCCCTTGATGAGTCCACTTCAAGAAAGTGTCTAGTGGAGTTACTGTTTTGAGAAGCTTTTTGTATATTATATTTAGAGGCTGCACTATTCTTCTAAATTGTAAACTCTAAAGCCTTGCTGTGGATTGACTTTCGGCTGTCTTAGATAGCTTAGTTGATGGTAGTTCTGTGTTTTGGCAAGTCTTATAGTGAATCTTTTGTCGGTGTTAAGTGGTTGCATGGGCTTCCTCGGGTAAAAAATAGCCTTTCTTCAAAAATGTTTTTCTCATATAAAAAATAAAATATTTCATTACAATTACTTATTGTTACAAACATACACTGTTAGCATAGAAATTCATGAATACAAAGTTTTAAACTCGGCTATTGTGACGCCATTTCCGGTGACCCCTCGGAAAAAAGATGCGCTCGCATTGCCAGGATCATCTGGGGATATAAAATTCGTATTTTAGTTATAACCTTAACATAGAACTTGGACGAAGGAAAAGAAACTGAAATTTTTTGGCAGACATTTTTACAAAAAAATTAAAATTTCAGTGAAAATTCAGCGATTTTTTTTTTCAAATAGTTGTAATCGAAAAAGAAATTCTTCGGCCAAAATTGTATTTCAAAGGCCTGTGTAATATTTCATGAAAATCGGTGTAATATTTCATGAAAATCGGCTTAGTAGTCCTTGAGAAATCTTGCCAACCGACTTCAAAAACACAGTTTCGGGAAAAACGCGTCCAAAGACGGCGCACTAAGCCTAGCTAGCTTCGAGTGCACAAGTTCTCAAGGTTGTATCTCCAAAACCATTACACGGATCAACTTGAAAATTTTGGAAAATATTATCAAGGTGTTGTAGTATTTAATAAGATAATAATAAAAAAAAAACAATTTTTTGCATCCCGTAAACCCCTGTAACCCCTAAGGACCTTCGCCTGTTATTTTGGGTATGTACGAGGGCTGCTATATATATTCTGGCCTAGGGCAACACTAAGTGTTGCCAGGTGCAATCTGACATTTGCATTGGAAAGTTTGACATTTTTTAGCATAACATCACTCAGAACGTTTTGTCATTTAATCGTGAATTGTTTTATTTACAGGGAATTAAAAATTCATCTCGACCAAAAAATGGAATTAACTTGTGAACATTTTCGTGCGATCATTTTTCACAACTTTCGACGTGAATTACTTGACAAGAGTGCATCGATGAACTAAAATCTTTGTATGGCTATGAAGCACCGTCCTATAGCACTGTGAAAAACTGGAACAACGAATTCAATCGTGGCCGACGCTCGATCAAATACGAATTCCGTGAAGGTCGTCCAAAAAGAGCCGTTGTGCCAGAAAACATCGATGCCGTATGTGAACTGATAATGCAAGACCGTCATGTAACATACCTTCAGATAGAGGCATGCCTATGCATTTCTCCCACCAGCATACATTCGATATTGCATGAACACCTGGCCGTAAAAAAGGTTTGTTCTCGTTGGATCCCGCACAATTTGACAATCGCTACAAATACGAAACTTTCCCAGCTACAACAAAGATCTAAGTAATTTTTTTTAATAAAAAAATGTACATAAAAGTTATAAGCAGTTAGAATTATGCATCAAATGTACTGCGCTTTTAAACAAGTGCCTCATAATTTCTGTGTTGCTCATACGACATGTGGTACTGTATGCATGCTCAATAACAAAAAAGTACTAAAAATATGATTTAGGCATGGTTTGAATAGAATATAAAGATTTTAGTAATATTAAATAATTTTTTTATGGCGAAAAGTGGAACTTCGGGAGGCGTCTTTGACAAAATTCAATTTAGGTAATAACTCACAACTACATATGTACATATATACATAAACTTCATAATTTTGATGTAATGAATGGGAAAAAATCAAAGCTGTTGTGCAGTGTTGAATCCATGCTCTGGATATATTATCTAAAAAAGTAATGAGTTAAAATAGTTGGATAGATAGAACCCTCTTCAGTTCGGCTTTACTCCACTGGCCAATGATGATGTTGTTATTTATAATAAAAATAAAATTTCGAAAGAGCAAACTTTTCCCACATTTCCAAGATTTTGTCATTACCTCATCCGCATCTTCCGAGTCATATTGAGAGCGTTTTTCATCTGTGTTCGCAATGAAAGATGGAAGAGAGTGCTAAGAATTTGACTAGATCGGAAGCCACTTTGAAGCTAAAGAAAGCAGAGAGGATGTACGAGAATTAAATCTAATTTTATTTTTGAAAATCCATGATACCGTCAACTTTATTTTGCCAAATAATCAGAGCTACCAGTATTGTATTGTGAATATTATCTGCGCTTTAAATAGTTATTATTAAACTTTATATGGAATGAAGTTCGCGTACCTTTTTAGACAAAAACTGATGGACTGAAAAGTTCCACTACTAGTTCTTATCGTAGCCTCATGGACTCTTTGCGAATAGCAGCATATCTGCAGAATATAAAGGAAAGCAAATGGTAATTTCGTTTCGGATCAATAAATAATTGCGGCCATTTGAACCTTGTAAGAGGTAGTTTCATGGACCTTCTGGTACAGAAGGCTTCCGCAATCTTGTAGATCTTTAGATCTAGTGGCAAAGCGCACGAAGCCAGGGGAACATCTACTCCTTCCCATCCTGACGAGATTTGGATAAGGTCAGGCGCTCAGAAAAGTTTAATATCGTAGCAGATTGATGGTACAGCTAGTCATGCACTCTTTGTCTAGCTTTGAGCTCACCGTCAGCGCACTCACGTCCTGCTATATGAGTGGATGCATGTAGGTTAAAATAAGTCGCACTGCATACAACTACATCTGCTGCTTCCTTAATGGCTGCTACTTCTGCTTGAGGGACATTACAGTTTGGCAGTCTGAAACAAGCTTTGATTGAGAGCTCCCGACCGAAGTTTCCCCTTCCGACCTTCTCTCAACACTACAGTCTATAAAATTTACGAATGAAAATAATGATGTTAAATTGAGTTTTCTGAATTTGGATTATGCATCTCAAAAATCACCTTTCATAGATTAATGTAGACCCAGTATTTGCAATAGGACAAATTAAGGGTTTCCAAATACCATTTTTAGTTTTCATTGGGGGCGTTTTTTACGCGGCGGCTCTCAAACCCGGCGCACAAACCTTAGAAGGGATGGATAGCCTTCTCACTTTAGCTCGTCTACAATCGGATGTATTTTAGCTACACAGAGGATACTTGATCAAAGACCGGAAGTCGTGAGCTGCTTCAACCATATGTAAAAAAACGTTTCTGGCCACATCCAAAAGAATGGCGATCAGAAAACTTTCCTCACGTAAACGTCTACATACAACATGACTCTATCCTCCCATCTTTTTATCATCTTCTAAAAGAGTGTTCAGCTGCTGGCGTACGCCGAAGATATCGATATCATTGGCCTTAACAACCGCGCTGTTAGTTCTGCTTTCTCCAGAATGGAAGGAAGCAAAGAAAATGGGTCTGGTGGTGAATGAAGGCAAGACTTAATATCTCCTGTCATCAATTAAACAGTTGTCGCACGCGTGACTTAGCAACCATGTCACCGTTGTCAGTCATAACTTCGAAGTCGTAGATAATTTTCTCTATCTTAGAACCGGTATCAACACCAACAACAATGTCAGCCTCGAAATCCAATGCAGAATAACTCTTGAAAACTGGTGCTACTTGGGATTAAGTAGGCAATTGAGAAGTAAAGACCTCTCTCGGCGAACAGAAACCAAACTCAGTAAGTCACTCATTATATATTATATAGAATATCGCAAAGCTCAGCGAATTAAGAGATAGAGGCTGTGCTGACTAGGTTATGTCGTCGGAATGGAGGAAAACGCTCCAGCTCTGAAAGTATTGGACGCAGTACCCGCAGGGGGAAGCACAGGAACACCTCCACTCCGTTGGAAGGACCAGATGGAGAAGGACCTTGCTTCACTTGGAATCTCTAATTGGCGTCACAAAGCAAAAAGTAGAAACGACTGGCGCTCTGTTGTTAACTCGGCTATAATTGCGTAAGCGGTTTCTACGCCAGTAAAGAAGAAGAAATACTATTTTCAGTTGCAAATACAATATTACTCTGATTACCAATGACCAATGCCGTCAATTGTAACGGTAAAGCGATGCGCTGACAACGCAGTTGACACTCTTCAACATCCGTTTACAACACCAACAAACCAACAACCTTGGTGGAGTGTGCTTTGCAATGACATTTCGCTTCATTGCGCAATAAATGTTAGCAATTAGTAATATTATCTCGTTTACCCATAATTAACTCAAGTACGAGCAGTAACTGTGGCAATTTTCACACGCTTATCAATTTTATTAGCAATTGCCGCTCAATTAGCTTATTAATCACAAATTTCCAGAGTGCAAAACTACGACTCAGGGCTAAGGGTGAATAAGAAAACAACAACAACTAAACAGAGTCTATGTCTCCGCAGGACATGCAATTTTATACAATATAATTAGATACATGCTATTACCACGGCAGCCAGAATTGCCCGGAGCTGGAGCCGGAGCGGGATCTGCAAACGAGCGAGCAGCTTAATGTGTATGTGTGTATAACCGTATTAGGTTGTCAGCACTGCAATCAATAATCGGTGGAAAATTCAATTGCAAAACGAGCATTTCAACGTGTTGTCAGCGCAATAACGGTAAAAAGCTGGGCGACAGCGTTAGTAAAGCAAATAAATGGCAACTCAACGATTGCAATCGCATGTCGCCGGGTGCGCGGCACAAAGGCGGATGAGTGGAAATCGATCAAAATGGCTACGGACTGTAATTAAGAGCGCACTTCCGTTGCAGCGCGCTGTGGCAATGTGGCAGAAATGTTGCAACAACAACAGCGGCAGCAAAAATTGCCAACATTACGGTCACACCAACAGAGCGACAAACGGTGGCAGTAATGGTACGCGTTGTTGTTGTTGTCGCAGTATCGAATTCCAGGCGAAAATTGCGCTGTCACACAGATAGAAGAGCGCCGATAAAAGCAAAGCAAATGCCGCTGGCAGATCAGCCGACCGCAGTCAGTGGCGACGTCAAGCGATGCCTTTGAATTTCAGAAATCAGCTACAACAAACACAAGAACAACAATTATAGCGAAAGTAGTGGAACTGCGAAGTTAACTGCTGGGCTGCTGCTGAGGCTGAGGCTGAGGCCATTCGCTCTGGCGGAAAATGTGGCGAATTTATTCTCCATATAAGCGTGTGTCTGCCGATCTATGAGTGGCATATAAAAGCCCTTACTTTGATGGTGTTGCATATTAAAGGCGTGAAGATTATAACTCGCTGAGTTAATAGTGGAGATATTTCATCTGAATCACTTGAATATTTTTGTAAATTAATGTAATAATGTACGTATATTATTTGAAATAAATAATTACGTGAGTATCGGTTAGTATGTAGTGTAATTTTGTTTTTGTTCAAAGGTTTTAATTAAGGAATCTTAATTTTCAGTGATTCAGTCACTAAGTAAACATTTGTTATGTATCATAAACCGTTCCAGCGAATTGAATGAAATAAATAAATCATTTTATATGTTAACGTGATCAATAGCTTAACCTGGCTAAAGAGTACTTTCAATGCAACTTTGAGCACACAAAGATCACATAAATGAAGAAACTTTTTAAATTTCGACCAATGAATGGAAATTCTCGAATCCTAGCGTAATACTTACAAGCACTGTTTCGACTTCTCAGGAGCTAAACATTTCACAAAAAGATCGTTAAAGGGAAGATCGATGTGTGGATCACGGACCGAGTTTTCAGCTGCGGATCGATTTTGAGTTGTGATAAGGTCGATCTATTTCTGAAGCGGATGCTTACTAGTGATCAAAAGTGTGTTGCTTACGAGAATAACCTGTGGAGCCTCGGTGAGCCGGCGCAAACAGAGACCAAGCCGCAATTAACGGCCAGGAAGGTTCTTTTATATGTTTGGTGAGATTAGCTGAGAATCACATACTATGAGTTTCTCTTTTACGACTCTTCGTCTTAAAAATCGCAGACTCGACACCGACTTTAGACCCTTAGTTTCTCTGGCAAAGTTGTTCAGAATGATCCGTACACCATTTTCGGCCTACGTGAGTTTATCATTTTTTTTTTTTGGCTCGCTCTAAATCAACTCGCCGTATGTATGCATATGTGGAAACATACTTGATATTGCGCCATTGGCAAGAACGTTTACTGAAATTTATTAAATCGAAAATGAATTTTTTGCTTTATCGATCCACAGTCTGGCCGCAACACGGAGAAAACTCTAAGCAAAAACAAAATAGGCGGACAAAGTACTTATAGAAGGACTCTAGCAAAGGGCATCCATTGATATATATCTAGCAAAAGTTAGCGAATTCTTCATTTAGTCATCGACGTGCCGCGCTTCCATTGTGATAACATAGTTGTTGTTGATCTCATTTGAATAATATTGCTGTTTCAAAGTAAATTAAAACTCACCACCGCTTTTAAGGTCCTCAATTTTTTCCGTAGAAATGAGTTTGCTCACTTAAATGCAGGGTTGTCAGTATCCATATTTTCTTGAAATTGAAGCATGAACTTGAATACATTTGAATATTTGAAATTACAGACCATTTTTCACTAGGGAAAGGCGGCACATTGCGACTAAATGAAGCATAATCATCGTAGTCCCTTCGTATAGGTGTGTCTTAGTCTTGACCATATCAAAAAACCGGTCGTGGTAAGGTAAATTCAAAATACCCGCAAGATATTCGCTTAAAGACTCTTACGTTTCGTTCTACCTTGTGATTATTAATTATTTTCAAAAAGCAATTAAACATTTTTTAACTATTCAATTTACTCTCTTTTCAATTTGCATTTCATTCTCTGAAAAATACTCTCTTCGCTGGAACAAGCGCTCAAAACGTGTTAAGGATCGCTTATTTGCCATAAATGCGCCTCCTGGTGTGGTGGGATACTATCAATAGCGGTGAGGGAGGTTCTGTCTGGCTACTGAAGATTTTCTATAACTTCAGGTAGTTTTCTTGAGATACAGGAACTATGGTAGTATATAATACTAGTCCTCGCGCAAAAATTTTATGGAGTTGAGCAAATTATGACTTAAGTATTACCGCAACGTTCATATTTACTTTCTTTTAAGAGTGGGTCTATAGTAGCTGGTTAATGTTCATCAGAAGCGTATATAATTCGTTTTGTGATAAACAACTTTACGTTTGTTTTCTTACGTAATATTAACCTTTTATTGACTGCAAATAATGACAGGACTTAATAAAACTTGAACGATAAGTTTACGACAGTTTTATAACTAATTGAGATGATTCTTATTAAGAGCGAGTATGCCAGCAAAGTGATGAGAAGACATATGTGGGTGTAACGGTAAACGGAAAATCAAATAGTTCAGAATCACTTTGAACTAGTACATTTGAGACACTTTAGTGGCACCCTTAGAGCGATAACCCAAAAACAAGTAATTTTAGCGAATTAATAAATGTAGTGTTTCAAATATTTTAAAATTGGAGCGGTCTATTTATATGTATATATTTCAAAAATACACAGTTACTTTTTTGAAAAATTTTCAAGCAAATGTTTGAGTTATATGCGGTCTGCGTCGGCGCTAATAAAGGGTCCCCCACTGCCACAATGATTCCGGCTTCGAACCTTAGTGTAAACTTCTACACTGTTTTGTTCGTACAATAGGATGGAATCTATTGATGGATCACACTTGAACAGCTGTGTCCGTACAATGACCTACAGTCGAAAGCAAACCAAAAATCGACAGTAAGGCGTTGATTGAAAAAAGGTTGCTTTTACACAAAATATTTGCAGTTTTTCTTCTATGAAAGAAAAATTGATGAAAATCGGGTCATTTGTCTCTGCTAAATCAATTTTGAGAACTGTAGTTTTGAGAGAAATGAGTTTGCATAAAAATAGATATATCGAATTGAAACTTTGAAGTTTTTTCGTGAAGAGGCTTCACATTACACCAACCGAACAGTCGGAATAAAGTCTTTGTACGAGGAATTGTTTTATTTGACGAAGTATCTTCTCAAAATTTGACGTGGCAAATTGTACAAAGCGTTGCCACAATCTCCGAAGAAATTGTTCTGATCGGACCACTATACCATATAGCTATCATACAAACTTTCTTATTTAACACCAGTTGTGCTCCTAGAGAAATCAAATTACATTAACGATTTTAGAGCTCAGCAATTAAGGTCATTAGGAGGTCTAAGATCCATAATATTTTTTTAGATAAAATTTAAAATATACGAGTACATAGGTGCTATGTATAAATATATTTTTATAATATTCAATAAACAATTACATCACTCGAGCAGAACTACTCCTTTAATGAGCCTGATCCAATTACCGTTGCAGGGATTTCTTTACGTCGCACACATACGCAGATGTGTTAATGTTATACAAATAAAAGTGACACGACACCCACGGCAGAGGCACTTTGACGCCTCTCTGCTAAGTTTTCTAACTTTTGTGAAGCAAAGTGATAAAGCCACTTTGCCAAAGCTACACACGGCCGTCCGGTAGGCCAAAGTAGCACTTCAATGCTGGCTGAAAAAGTAACACTCTCACGCGTGTGAGCGTATTGTTGAGTTTATATATCGACGACTGCTAGCTATTGTCAGCGAGCGACGACAGGTTTTTAAGCCGTCCCAACTAGAACTTGTCTAATTTTCTTAAAGCTTTCAGCAACTTTTTTTGCGTTTGCGAACTCAGTGAGACGCAGCTGAAACAAAAGTAAAAGTGTCGAGTTAAGCAGACCGTCGGCGAGGACCTGCCAAATGTGTAGCATGAATGACATAAGCACAGCTCACAGCTCAGAGCAATCACAATTAATTTAATAAATCAACAACATACACAAAAAGTTTTCACTTCACTTCAGCCTGCACTCAATTGTGCCAGTTTGACGTTTCTCTCTTCCCCCTTTCAGTCATCGCTTTTGTTGTCACGTGTGTGTGATTTTTTTATGGAATTTTCATTTTTGTTTTTGCTCCTACCACTTTCTGTTGCGCAAATATGCCAAAAGCAGATAAGTGAAGGCAACTTTTTCCATTGGTTGCTGTCAAACTGCGATATGGCGGGACTCAAGCGGCAATGTCGGCGGTGGAGGCGGCGGCGGTGGAGTCGGTGGCGGCGTCATCAGCCGACAGGCATCAACGAACAACAGCCAGAAGACAGCAGATGAAACGACAAAGTGAGCGTCGGTGTGGGCGTGGGTGCTTGCTGCCGGCGGCGGGGGCGAAAGTAAGCAGCAGATGGGCGAACGCGATGAGTTGATAGTTTGGGTCCTTAAGGCAATTTCATGTTGGCACTGCAAACAATTGAAAGGCAGCTGCTTTGTGATGTAGAAGGGTTTTGATGGTACGATAATGAAAACTGGGTTATCTTTGCATGAAATGCGAAAATACACATGACTTTGTTGTAGTACAGGGGAATTTATTGCATTTATGATACTACAAAGTCATGTGAGAAGCGTA
Source organism: Bactrocera tryoni (assembly GCF_016617805.1). NCBI lineage: Eukaryota > Metazoa > Arthropoda > Insecta > Diptera > Tephritidae > Bactrocera > Bactrocera tryoni. The sequence goes on from NC_052499.1 coordinate 50,985,723, forward strand.
TGCAGCTTTTTAAAGTAAAACAAATATTTTTTTTTATTACAAGTTTGAATTCTTTTCAAAATAACCTAACTAAAATTCAGTAGCTGGTTTCTTCACAAAAATCGCACGGTTTCGTCAAAACTCTCTAAGACCAAGCGAAAGTTTAGTTTTAGGTTAGAAGTTTCTGTCAAATAATACATTACGAGTATAAAAACTTCATCTGAAGCAATTGAGACAAAAAATCAACGATGAACAGAAAAAACTAACAAAAACTGTTAGCTTCAGCTGCACCAAATCTGTCATACCCTTCATAAGTTAATTTTTTTATGGCATAAAAGGTATAAAAACTCTTATTTTTTAATTTTGAGCTGTCAGTTTCTATGATTAATATATGTTATAGTGCTCCCATATCGACGAATAAACGATTTCTTATAGAAGGAAGGACGTGTGCGAAATTTTAGATGAATACCTCAAAAACTGTGGCACTAAGTCGCGTATATACAGACACATGGGCAGACGGACATGTTTTAAGCGACTCAGTTCATCGCGCTGATTTTTATATGATTACTTTATAGGTGATTCGACGTTTCGTTTTCTGATGTAATTATCGTATATAATATATACACGAATACATTTAGGTGAAAACCCAACCTACTCATATATGGTAATAGAAGACGAAACGCCTTCGAGAATATTCGACTATTCCCAGGTGTTACAAGTGTTTCCATTTGGGACACATGGCTCGTAAATGCTGCAGTTTGACAGACAGATCTTCCCTATGTACGCGCTGTGGAACTGCAGGACACTTAGCAAAGTCGTGCACAAACGTTCCGAGCTGTATGCTCTGCAAAGGGGAGCACTCTGTTTTGATCACGACTTGCCCAAAGTACCTCGAGATGATAAAGTCTCTAAGTAAATGAAGATACTCCAGCTGAATCTAAACCATTGCGCAGCAGCACAAGATCTGCTAGATCAGACAATCATAGAAGAGAACATTGATGTCGCCATACTAAGTGAGCAATACTCCCAGCGTCCGGAAAGCACTTGGATTGCAGATAAATCTGGTAAGGCAGCAATATGGTCCTGTAAAGGGCAACCTTTTAAGACCTGCTCCAGAGAAAAACATAATTGCTTCACATGGGCGAATATTCAGGAGATTTATTTTGTAAGTTGCTACGCTCGTCCCAGCGCAGCAATCGCAGAATTCGAGGATTTCCTCTTAAGGCTATCTTTAGAAACCAGAGGCAAAACACCTATTATAATAGCGGGTGATTTTAATGCTTGGTCAAGTGCATGGGGCAGCAGATGTACAAACCACCGCGGGCGGCTAATTCATGAATTTCTGAGTCAAACGCACTTAACAATAATGAACACCGGAACTCGAAACACTTACCAAAAGGGCAATAAAGGATCCATAATTGACATTATGTTTGCAAACGATTCGCTGAGCAGGCACATTAAGTGGGCGGTGTCTGACATATACACAAACAGTGATCATATGGCAATTATAGCGCAAATTTCGTACTCCCGAGATCAAGAACTTTTTAGCAGAAACCCCTGCCGAAAGCGAAGCTGGAAACAACAAGAATTCGACCGGGTGAAACTAACGAAAACCACTTTAGGGAAGAATTTAAAAGCCACAAAAAGCTCCTGAAGTCGGCAATTACCCGTAGCAAAAAATCATGTTTTGAGAAGCTGTGTGAGGAAGCAAACATTAACCCTTGGGGTATTGCTTACAAAATATGTATGTCAAGATTTAAAAACAAGCAGCAGCAACCTAAAGATGCATCTTTTATGGGAAAGGTTGTCGAAACATTATTCCCGAAACACGACCGGATTTCATATGTCAAGCGACGAAACGAAGCTGCAGAGTCACCCCCGCTAGTCACGGAAGACGAAACTATTGGCAATAGCAAAGAAAATCAAAAACGCCAAAGCGCCTGGGTTGGATGGCATACCAAACAGAGCTCTGAAGGAAACCATAAGCTCAAAACCTCGAGTTTTTCGCTAAAATGTACAACGCTTGTATAAAAGGAAGAGGTATTCCCCGACTCTTGGAAGGTACAACGTTTGGTTCTGCTCCCAAAACCAAAGAAACCACCTGAAGAACCGTCATCGTACCGACCACTGTGTATGCTCGACACAATGGGTAAAGTGTACGAAAGTATAATACGAAACCGCTTGGAGTTAGCAATCCAAAAAGCCGGCGGACTATCAGAGAGACAATACGGCTTTATAAAAAAGAGATCCACTATTGACGCACTACGAGAAGTCGTCGATACTGCGAAATGTGCAGTAAGTGGCAACAGATGGAAAGGTGGCACAAAAAGTACTGCGCGCTGATTACCCTGGATGTCAAGAGATGGCCGTTCAACTCGGCAAAATGGGCAGATATCATAAAAGCCCTGGATGAAATACGGGCCCCTGAATACCTCATAAACATAATAATGAGCTATTTTAAAAACAGAAGGCTGATTTTTGATACGGACGAGGCACCAAGAGCTACTCTATCTCGAGGTGGAGGTACCCCAAGGGTCAGTGTTAGGCCCACTATTATGGAACCTTATGTATGACGGGGTGCTAAAAGAAGACAGCAACCAGAAGACGTTAAACTAGTAGCTTATGCGGATGATCTCATGGTCATTAGCAGTGGCCAAACAATTAGCCGACCTGAGAAATAAATGTAATGAGTGCATAAATGGTCTACGCCAATGGTTCTCTTCTGTGAGTCTGAAACTGGCGGAGAGGAAAAACAGAAGTTTTGCTCATAAGCACTAGGAAGATAGAAGAACGAATAGAGGCTCACTAGGGGAGTGCAGAGATTACTTCGCAGCCTCAACTGAAGTATCTGGGGTAATATTGGATTCCAAATTAAATTTAAAGAGCACCTGGAGTATTCTTCCGCGAAGGCAATCAAAATTTATAATGCCCTATCGAGAATGATGACCAATAGAGGCTGTGTGCGTTCCAGCCGGCGATTCTTAATAGCGAAAGCAATGAGTTCCGTAATACTGTATGCGGCGCCAGTATGGATACAGGCAATGGATACAAAAGCGTGGCATGCTAAACAAATAATTGCAGTGCATAGGCTTTCTGCAATTCGAGTAATAAGTGCTTTCCGGACTATATCAACCGACGCTGCTGAAGTATTAGCCAGCATGCCGCCTATTGACATCCAGGGAGACGAACTCGAGCGTCTATATCAGCTATCAACGCCTAAAACAGTATCGGCAAGGACAGATGGAGAGAAACAAGAGCACTAAAATGTGGCAGGAGCGGTGGAATTCCTCATCCAAAGGGCGATGGACTCACCGACTTATACCAGACATCCACTCATGGATAGACAGACGACATGGGGACCTAGACTTTCATCTGACCCAAATACTTAGTGGACATTGATGCTTTAGAAGCTATCTTTTCAGATTCCACAACGACATTAGTCCGAACTGTCCGACGTGTGCAGAGTATATAGAAGACTCTGAACATGTATTATTTTATTGCCCTCGATTTTCGAATACAAGGGAAAAGCTAAAAACCGCACTCGGTGGTAGTTTTGCGGTCGATAATTTAACGACACTCATGTGCCAATCGACTGATAAATGGAAAGCTGTCAGCGAAGCGTCAGCATTCATAATGAGCGAACTGAGATCCCTTCAACAGACTAGGCGTCCGTCAGTCCGCGCAATAGAGGAGACTTAAATGTCTTGTCCCTCCCACGAAGTAATACTTAACCGGTGGTTCCGTGGGAGAGTCTTGAGTTGGGAGTAGGTTAGGTTTAGCGGATTAAAGTTCCGCACTCCGGCCTTCGATGCTTCCCCCTACTATAAAAAAAAAAAAAAAAAAAAAAAAAAAGAAGACGAAACATCCCCTACACTGTGTTGTGCGCTGGGTTTGGTACCCGCCATGTAAAAAAAAACTACCAATAAAAAAAGCATCCTCGGATTAGAGACCCCCTTTTGATGACGTCCCGAATTTTAGGTATTTTTTTTGACGCGATAAAAAAATCAAAAATTATTTAGACAATCCATTTTTTTACATGCTTTTTATTGATATTCTAAGAATGCAAGACATAAATAATATAAGAAAAAAATTAAATTTAAAAAAACTGCAGATCGGCGAAGTAAAGACTGATGAAACAATGGCTTGCACATCAGGAGCAGGATATAAATCCTTCCCGTGACCTAAAACGAAAATTTATGCGAAATTCGTGAAAAGTTAAAGTGCAACGAAACGTTTTTGAAAAAAAAAAAAAAATTACAAAATGGTGGAGGTTTGAAAAAAAAGTTTCGTATTTTGCCTGTTTTTTGTGGTTCGGAATTTTTTAAAAATTAAAAAAAAAAATTCTTTCGAAAGCTCTTTATAGTGCGATACTATAATATATAGAAAAGCTCTGTGTAAAATTTCATGTGAAGCGGTTGAGTAGAACTTGAGATATCATGCACACCGTCTCTGGAAAAGTAGTTATGAGAAAAACAAATTTAAAGTTTGAGAACTAGTCGCGCGCAGTCGGAGTCGGAGTAACAAAATGAGCTGTAATTCGGAAAATAATTTGAATTTCGGAAAATCTTCGAATCGAATGTCTAGCCACAATCCGCATCAAAATGATACTCTTCAACTTATCGCTATCGACTTCGTCGGGGTTCGAAATATGGTTATCTGTAGTACTAGGTACTACTAGGAAGGTTCAGCATAGAAAAATTCATCAAGCTACCTGCCTGTCGAATTACCCAAACTCCGAGATACTATATTATAAAGATCTTCATTATTCTAACAAGTTTTTTGCCGAATATGTCGGTCAGTACATGTGTTATAAATTTATAAAATTGCTTGGAAATAAGTTCTCGAATAGACCAGATTAATGTCAAAAATTTATGTAATAAGCATAGACGTTCTTTGCTTCCAATATACCTTACACTATTTAAGTAGTGCGCGATATTTTAGTGATCCTCGACGTTTTTCACATCATCCCAATATATTTTAAATATTGTTTTTTAAACTAATTGTATATCAGATATGTCTTCTTTGAGGATAATTTTAATAATGGATTGTCAAAAAAGTCTTGCGGAATTTTTATTGATTTTTTTTATTGAAATGCGTACTATGCCGGTCTCTTTCGACCAATTCAGCGATTTCATCGCAATTTTCGACGACAGGCCTTCCGGAACGTGGCGCATCTTCGACCACCTCTACACCAGAACGAAAACGTTGAAACCATCGTTGTGCGGTGGAAGTGGAAACTGTATCGGATCCATAAACTGCACAAATTTTATTGGCGGTTTGAGATGCATTTTTGCCTTTATCGTAGAAGTACTGTAAAATATGCCGTATTTTCTCTTTATTTAGCTCCGTGTTTGCGACGCCATAACTCACGAACGACTTAAAAGAAGCGACAATCAATCAAACACGTGTTAGCGCGTGAAAATACCGCAAGACTTTTTTGACAAGCCATTATAATTTTCCCTGACGTACAGTAAAATATAGTTATAAAATTAATTGTATCTAAGACTTCCAGTGTAAGTGTTAATAAGATACAAATTTTATTAATAGGGTACAAAATTCATTCACGATTTCGTAGAACAACGAATTCTTTCGCAACATTTATTTGATAGAAAGTTATGCCAACATCTGACGGTACTTCCCCAACTTGGCTTTTTGCATGTTGCAAAAGTCTAAGATGTTCGGTTACACCCGTACTTAGTGCTGCCTTGCCTGTTACAGATAATTTTATGATTTTAAAATTTTTGGTAAATTTCAAAAGTATTTCTTTTCGCAAATTAGCATGATTTTAAGCTACCGAAAAATAAAATAAAAAAAAAACTTTCTTGCCGGTTAGAAATTATATGAAAATCCCTCAGTATGCAGAACACTGTCTACAATGAAGCTGCGAAAAATTCAATAAACAAATAAATACCCAAATTCCAAAAAAGAGTAAATTCGAACAGACAATAAGCATACACAGTCATAAATTGTCTGCGAACGAAATACCCACACACGCACATGTGCACACTCCATCGTCAGTGTGTTAGAAAGCGAATGTGTGCCGGTGAAGCCTCGCAGAAGTGGCACAAAAAACTGTATCGAAATGTGATTTGAAAGCAAGAAATTTCACACTTATCCGCTTTCACTGCGGAGACACTCGCTAAGTGCAGGTGAAGAGCTCTCTTCAGCAATCCCGTACACGACACACACAACAATAACAGCAGCAGCAGGAGCGCAATAAACTGTGTCAACAAACAATAAAGAGGAGAACGCAAATCAGAATCACAGACGACAAAAAAGAAGAAACGAAAAAAGGGAAAAAGCGTGTCTACGAGATTTCAATTCAATAAATGTAAATTCACACAAAAACAAATTGATGCGTGAATAAGACAAATTGAGCAGGCAGGGCCTAGACAACATTCTGCCATATTTGCATGTTTGATCAAGTGTGCGTACGAGTATTTGGTTATATACATATAATTTAGTTTTAGTAAATCTGGAGTTTACGAATTTATTTCATGAAAAATTCATTCAAAGTTTCAACTAAAAATGGTTTCTGGTTTGTATATCGTCTATAAAGCGAAATATCCGCATATCCAGATAATCAAAAACCGGCTACAAGAAAATTTCACTTTGGCATGGTATAAAAAATTCAAAATATTTTTTTCAAATTAAAAGGTGGAATAAAAACAGTTACTTATTTTTATATTTCTGGGAGTATATATTTAAAAGCAATTAAATGTAAATGAGACAAAATTGTGATAAACTACATTTAAATATTAAAAAAAAAATATTTTTAATTTTCTTTATTTGTAAAAAAACTATGAAACTTTAGCACGATTTTTAAATTTTTTGTTGTTAATTGTTCTTACTTTATTGCACGTATTTATTTTTTGTTTTAATTGTTCTAATTTAATGTTTTTTATTGCAAATTTTTTTTATTTGTAAACTTTTTTTTAATTAAAATTATTTTAAATCGTTTTTTTTATTTGAAAATAATTTTTATATTTATTTTTTAATTTTTATTAAATTTCATTTTCTATTTTAAAATTATTTTAAGTTTTCGGAATTGTTTTTTATTATTTGTTTTTTGAAAATTATTCTAATGAAATGTTTTTTACTACAAAAAAATTGCAATTTTGTAAATTGGAAAAAATTTTTTTTTTTGAAAATTATGTTTAATATTTTTTTGTGAAACTTTTTCAATTATTACTTAAATTTGAAAATTTCATTTATTTTTTAGATAAAAATATTTTTTTATTTATTGAAATGAAAATTATCCAATTTGAAATTAATTTTTACATAGTAATTTGTATTTGAAAATAATTGTGATTTTTCCTTTATCAAGAAAATATTTTTAAATATTTTTAATGTGAAAATAATTTTTACTTACGTTTTTAATTGAAAAATAATATTTATTTATTATTCACTTTTGGCTTGGAAAAAACAGAGTTCTTAGTTAATTTTTTTCATTCAAGATATAATCTTATTTATCATATTTTATAATAATTATAATAATATTATCCTTATCCTTATATTAATCCTTATATAAGAATTAGAGAATGCTATTTTTAGCGGTCATTTATGTAACCAAAGCCATGAATATATGTTAGTTAGAAATTATACTTGTATGTAGAACTATATTGAGACCGCGAATAAATTTTCAAACTAAAAAACTACTCATCGCTACCAATCTGACACAACTGCGTTGTTAAATACATACAAAACCGAAACGCAAATAAAATCGACCCCCTATAATCCAAATATCTCTTCTTCTCACATATAAACTTCATCCTCATACCTCCAATTTCGATTACAAAAAAAATTAGAATTCCAACATATATATTGCGAATAATAAACGCCACAAATTGATAACGAAACGATTTGTCAATTTAGATGTCATGTCGCCTCAAACCTGTGCGCCAATACGCGGAGTACAAGTAAACATGATAAACCGTGAGTGGAGTTTCGACTCGTAAGTCCTTGCAATCGCTCAGTCACATATTCACACCCATACTCATGCACACACATACATATATTAAGTAGGCAAAATGATGTGTGAAAGTTGCTGTTGCTATTATTGTTGTTGCTGTTAACATGCGTGCACATAATCGCGCCGGCACGCGTTCGCTGATTGCGTGAGTTGTTCGGCTGATGGAATTGCAAAAATATTTTGCGCGTGCCAATCTCGCCTTTTCACCACGCACTCACCTGAACCAGCTCCAACGCACTGACATCAGCTCACATGCATAGCTACTAATGCTTACTGCCGCTTTTGCAACCAACAAATATGCATACATATGTACATACACACCTACTGTAGCTTACTGGCTGTGGCAATTCAATACGAAAGCGTGCGGATATACATTCAATTAACTCGCGATATCTCGCTGACAAACAAACAATCACGCAGTCGACAGTCAATCAGAAGCGTCAAATGCGTATGTGTAAATGTGTTGGTGTAAAGTGGTGTTTGTTGGCTTGTACAAGTACTTGCCTTGTCAAGTGCTTGCAGAGAAAAATATTTTCAATTATCGCTATGAAAATATTTAGGTGTATTGAAAAAGTCTTCTGGAGTGTACTCGATGCAAAGTGGTTATAGAAAGTGTTTATAGAAACTTATAGTAAGAGTATTAAGTATGTAAGTATGATTGAAACATTCTAGAAAAATTTCAAAACTGATTCAGAAACATTTGCTGGCTAATAGCTATCGTTTGCGATTACTTTTAAAATGTATAGTTCTTCAATCGTGCCGATCTTGTCGCTCTGAAATGAAGCCGAAGAAAATTTATTCCAGTGTTTTAAGTTTGCTGGCTTTTTTTTAAGTTTTTTAAATTGGTGCAAGCCAAAGTGACAAATATCTAACCAATGTGTATATTTTGAATTTTAACATAAAAATATGTAAAGTTCGATGGAACGCCTGACCGATTAAACTAAACAAATTTCTAATAAAACCATCCGGGACTATTTTGTGTTCAAAGTTATGAAATTTGCGGTGCTAATTATAAATACATATTTCGTTCAAAACCACATATATTACTTTTTGAAGACTTCTGCGAAAAATTTGGTGAAAAGTTCAAATTGAATCTTAATATTTGCGCCCAAAAGCGACCTGTTAGAAAACTTTTCAAACTGACGACTCAAAATGCGTTAGTCACGCACCCCGGCAACTAAAGTCACTTAATGCTTTAGCACGTTAACAATGAAATTTCTATTTTTATTATTCAAGTTTATTATTCAATATTCAAGTTTTAGTACACAGAAATAATGCCAACAATGTTACTCATACGCTCAGACGAACTTTCATTAAAAGGTAAGTTTCCAAGTATGGAAAATTCTATTATGCCATTATTATATAAACATCGTAGGAGTACGATTTTTGACAACAATTTTGATTTTTCGAGTTCTTAAGCCACACTGACGAATAAATTTCAAATAAAAAAATTTTCTCATTACCAGACACATTTTTTCGGGAGAATCCAAAATTCTCAAAAAATTATTTACATTTTTACATACAATTTTTAAAACAGCTTTTCAAATTGTTACCTGTACATTCTGTAAATTTTTATTTTTTTAATTACTAATTAAATGAAATGCCTATTTAAAAATAACAACGAAAAAACGAATTTGTGCTGATTTGGAATTGGTTATAACCCCTTAAGGTTCACAGTCCAATAATCACTCATAATATGTGCAAAAGCTAGGCAAGTCTTTTCATACTAGTAACTGATGTTTTACAATTTAAAAGTTACTACCTCTTCAGTAATGTTACTCATACGCTCCGCGGTACTTTCTTTACTAAAAGCTTATATGTATTAGCAAGTTATGAGATATCTATATGCATTTGATTGTGTGAAGAATGACCAAATAATATAGCACAGATCAAAGTAAACATATTTAGGGTTTTGTATTAAGAAAATATCATACGAGAGTATTGGAAACACGGAAACAGGTCATTAGCTTACTTTTAAACCAAACCCAAAATTCAATTCCAAAATACCCAGTTCGCCTGTCATAGGTTTTCAGAAAAAAATTTTGATATTGCAGACGAGCTCATTTGCAGCCTGATAAACGTTTCCACTGTCCTTTTGGTACGAATTTTGTGAGAGGAAAATTAACTTTCAAAAATATTCTTCTAAACAATATAAAATTTTGCATTTTTTGTGTTAACTATTCATAAAATAAGCAACAATATTAACTTAGTGCAAGTTCCTAGTACTGGAATTCTCATTTTGAAATTGTTCTAATTGCTTAATCCAAAGTGCTCAAATTCAAGCTAACAGTTTATAAAACTAAAATAAAAAGTCCGAAAGGGTTAAAATGCATTTCACTTTTTGTTAAAGCTCAAAGTTAACTTAGCTATATAACTTTTAATTTAATTAGCCCGGAAAAGATGTGCACACAGTTGTAGAGTTTTTGGTGCGGCAATGCGTATGAGCAACATTACTCGTGATTTTCACTATTTCTGTTTGCCACGTGAAAGTTCTCTTGAGTATTAAAATATTTTAACGCACTTTGAAATTTAAAAGGAAATACAATGTGAAATCTGTGCGTAAAGGTTATGACTGAAAATCTGGAGTTTGGATGTTTTACATTTTGAGAGTTAGGAGCCCATTCATAAAATGCAAATTTAATTTTTTCATTTCTTTGTTGCCGACCACCAAGCAGTTATTCTAAAACCCTTTAATAATTAGCTGAGGAAGTTCCTTAAAATGAAAAATACTTATACTATACAGATTTCTTCGGTTTTGAAAATTTAACTTAAGTTAAAAAAATAAATGCGCGTTCATAAAATATCGAGAAAGAGATGCTTAGCACACGCTTTAAAGCATCTTTGTTTGTTTATGAATTTATTACCATACTGCTGAAAGAATTGTTCATTAAATATTTTAAAATTTTTTCCTAACTAACTGTTAGGTGCCAGCTGGCTGCGGTGCAAGTATTTTTCGTATCATAAACGCCAGCGCAACGAAATATCTATGCTATGTTTAGCTTAAGACCTTCAGAATGGAAGATAAAACAGCTGCTCCTTGCGCGAAAATGAGCAGATTGAGCAAAGGAGAGGGAATACGCATTCTTTGCTCTTGAGAGCTAAGTACAATACTCTTATGGCTTATACTTGCATATGCGAGTGCGTGCACTTGTCTGCGTGGGCAGTCTAAAAACTTGCACTTTAAAACTTTCGCCCAAAGACTAACAACGTATATGAATTGTAGGTATTTGTTTGGCACTTCTTGTTGCTGTTGCCGCCACTGTTGCGAGTTATTAGTCTGCGTTAGCGTTCGTTTGACGTCCGGCACGTATTTAGTTTGCACTTCCGTTAGTACTTTAAGCGATCTGTTGCTTTTAATTTCCTTTTCATTTCCCTAATGTGACGAAAGAGAGTGAATGTGGCAGTAAAATGGGTCGGTTAACTGCTATTCCGACCTTTTATTATTTGTTTGGAGAAATGTTAGGCTTTTCTGGATAGGCAATATGTGGCGGAAACACAATTTTATTAAATTAGTTATTATTTTTAATTTGAAAATCCGTTTTTAGTCTTTTAAAGGTTTTTAAAAAAACAGAAATTTTTTTAAATACAAATTTATTTATTGAATTTTTACACTTAAACATACACTTAAACGAATATGGAAGAGCTACGTTCGGGTATAAACGAACCTTTCATACATTTGCAAATTGCAAATATTAAAGCCAGGGAAGTACCTTCGGAGACATAAGGCTTGTTAGGTATTTGAATTTAGGGCACCTTTTTACCTGATTTCGTTCGTTCTAGGCACGAAAATGCACCGTCATAAGGGCTTCTTTAAAGCCCTCTCATACCATCTTCACAATAAATTTAAAACAGTACTGTTATATGGGGAGTGGGCAGGGTTTTTATCGGCTTTCATCCATTACACTACTCACACTGTCGATAAGAGTTTTTATGATATTTGCGCGAGGCTCCCTTGGTAGTTTGTAGCTTTAGTGGTTTAGGAGATATGTGCATTATACTAGTTAGAGGATGGGCCAATGAACACTTTTTAATGTTTTTTTGCCAATAAACCCGGATATAAAGTTTCATCAAGATATTTTTACTCAAGTAACTGCTTGCGCTGAGGGACAGATGGACAGACAATTAGACACCTGGACTTCACTTTGTCTTTTAATCCTGATCAATTATATATATGTATATTACCCTTATGTATGTTAGGCAAATTACTTCTAGGTGAACAAAATTATTATACGTTGTAGCAACATGTTGCGATTTATAAATAAAATATAAATATTTTATTTCACGAAACATTTGCAACATAAAACCTACTTAGTTTAGTTTGGTGCTTATACAAAAATAATTTATTTATTTCATCAATTTTATTTAAAAAAAAATTGGCTGTTGGTTTAGCATTTTTAGTTTGCTATTATTATTTTTAGCTTTGTTCGTGTTATAAAAATTGTTGAATTTTTTTTAAATGTTGCAACCCTAACCTAATTGTTATGAACAATTATTAAAAACAATAAATTTTCATTTCACAAAATATATAGTTTGATACCAATATTTTAACAATTAATTTATTTTTCAATTTCCAATTTCATGAATTAAAAAAATTGTGGCACTTGGCAACTCTTTAGCAAAAATGTCTTAAAAGCTTAATTTGTTTAAACCTTTTTATTTTGATAAAATCTTTCTACCTTTGTTTGTCTTAAGAAAATTATTGATTTTTTCTCTAAAGTGGCAAGCCTACGCAAAATATATTTGAAAAAATAGTCTCAAATAATTATTATCAGTAACTGTGCGGTTTTATATTTTTAAATATTTTTTCCCCATAAAATTATCAAACAAGTGGCAACCCTCTATTTTTTGGCTCTAAGTCAACCAAGTATTAGTAAAAACACAATTTTGTTACATAAACATTTTTCATTCGATAGCTTTTATATGGCGATTTTGTAATTTTTTAAGTGCAGAAATATGGACAGAGTGTCTTAAAAGACGCCACACATAACTATAATAAATAATAACTCATAAAAAAATCTTCAAATCTATGCACGCTTTTAATAAAAACATAACAAAAACTATTAAGCTTAGATATAGGTTGGGCATAAAGTAATTCAAACTGTAATCTCACATACTTACGACAGCTCACAGTCGCTTTAGAAACCCAGCTAAAAGGGATTTACGACTTGGCTCTAGTGATTCTACATATATGCGCATTTCGGCAAATTACATCAAGATTTTCAGTCAAGTAGAATTCATCAACCCCGCACAGCAACAACCAATAGCAGCGCTTCTAAAAGGCTGACAGCCGCAATCTTGCGCTGTTGACCACCGAAATCTCCACAGCATGTCATTTGTATGCAAGCAATAAGCCGAGCGTTTAAATAGAATCGTCCATCAGCAGTAGTTGAATTTTATATTTCCGCTTTCTGTTTTATGTGCTAGTGAAAATGTGGTCATTTCCTCGCAAATTTTCATGGGAAACACACATTTCCTCGGCGCCCACAGTGAAAGGTGGCATGTGGCAAGCGGCAAGTGGCAAGCTTAAGCGCGTCACCGCTGTCACAAGCTCGTGGCCAAATGCCAACTCTAAAAATATTTACACAATTTCGTACGCTTTCAGCTGGGCATTTGGGTTTGTGTGCGTGGCAGTGGGTGGGTGCGACCGTCAATGTGTGTGGTTGTGTATGTGTCAACAAGTGTCCATTTAAAGCACGTGGGCGCTCCATTGACTGCCATTTTAAAAATATGCCATTTTTCGACACCCCCACACATACTCATACACTATTTAAGTATGTACTTAAGCACTTCTTAGTAATAAGAAAATTGCTAAACGCGCTTCACGCCGCATTAAGCGAGTTCATTGACAACATTTGCGCAAATTGGATATTCTCGGCGCATTATCTTTTAAAGTTGTTGTTGTTCTTTTTTGCTGCCCCGAATTGTTCGCTTCCTCATTATTATTTTTTTGCAAATTATGTCAGTTCATTTTATCTGCGTCACTGCCATAATCATTTGTCAATTAAGTGTCCAGCAGTCAGTCAGCTTTCCTCAATTTTCAGCAATCTACTTGTAATGTAATTGGTTTGTGGCCATCAATGAGCCGACATGATGATTTTAATTAGTTGGTATTATGAGTTTACCGCATTTGCTTGAAAATTGTTTATTAACCACTGTTTAATACGAGTATTATATACCTTTAAATATACCAAGGTATTCGTGTGATTACTTATGCTATTTTACCATAACAAAATTTTACGCGATATGCAATAAAAAGGTATACAAAAATTTAATAAAATTTATATCTTGAAAACTTTATACAAATTTTTATTTTAATATTTTTCAGGTCTTTAGAGCAATTTAAAAAAATATAAATGAGATTATGTTCCATTACGTTAAGTTCAGACGAGTTACGTTAAGTTATTTTAATAATAATGGACGAATTAAAACCAATAACAACGCAAAATAACTCTTGCAAACCGGCGCCACTTCGGACTGAGTAGACGATTGAGAGGTAAAGTCCTCTCTCGACAAAAAAGACCAAACTCTGCACCTCACTCATCATACCCGTCCTGCTATATATGTGCAGCGGTATGAGGCCCAACTATCCAAGAGTGAACCACAAGAAACCAACGGAGCTACTATCCGTTTCCATTTTGCAATTATTGAGACTGAAGTATGTCCTTGCAGTTTCCTGTAATACCTTTGTGACCAGACTCAAACCTGTTTAATCGTATATAATCTCGATACTAGATATAAGAAGTCTAGAATAGTCACCACCCTGAAGAGGGCTGCGCGACTTAGTAATGGTTTTACTACTACTGAAAAAAATTCCTACTATAGTCCTTTACCAACTTTCCCTGCAAGCTTTGGTCCTTAGGTAAATTAGCTCGCCGCACTTTTCCTCTATTGAGTGCTTGTTTCAGAGAAACAATCGGTGAATAAGGAGTTCTATTTGGCCGTATTGAGGCGTTTGCGTGAGAACATAAGAGGAAAACGGCCGGAATTGGAGAAGAATAATTCCATGATTGTGACCGAATTTAAACAGCAATAATTATTGTAAAACTAATCATGAATGAATGTCCAGCGATAATTCTGTCGCTTATTGAGGGTAAATGATCGTCACTTTGCTGAAGTGCATCACGTCTGACCATCAAAGATAAGAAATTTTACATTTTTTATGCATTTTTTGAAAAATGCTCTAAACGTTTATCAGCTGAAGGGGCAATAAAAGCTGTTGTGCCGCCATCTATTTGCAACACGCACAAAAAGGTTGAGAGCTTGAGAAAGCGGGAAATAAAAGCATAAGTGTATGCATGTACGTATATATGTATGTATGAAAGTAAATATGTATAGATGTAACAGTATGAAATTAAAAATATATGTGTGTGTGAGTTGATGAAGGTGTGAATACCATGTTGCATGCAAATTGCCATCAATGAATGTGTGTGTATGTATGTATGTCTTCAAGCGCTGCAACAATTTAGATAGCATCAGTTTTTGGGCACACCAAAATGCTGTGCAGCGCAGGCGGGTAAATGTGTTTGGGTGTGCGTAGGTGCATGGTGGTTACATTTTGTATGCAACGCAAATTGTTACGTATTTTCGGAATACGCAGTTAGAACCACAAAAATAAAACAGCAAATAAATAGAGAGGTCTGAGGCAAACACAATAACTGTATTTGTATGCCGCATTGGCTGGTTTGTGTTTTTGATTGTTGTATGTGTGTGCGTGTGTGTGGGTAGGCACCTAAATTTGAACACATTTATAGGGGTAGCCGTTCAGGACACACACCTCTTTTTAGAAAATATTTACAAAGCGTGTAGAAATAGTTTTACGAATACAAAATGCACACACATAATATATTCATACCCAGTAGGCAAGGACAAAAGTACTGAGAAAATTTATATTTTTTTTAATTTTTTCAACTTCAGCAAATCATTCTTAAAGTTGTTTACATTGACATTTATTTTAAGGGTTTCATAGGATTTCCAATTTTTTCAACAAAAATTAAAAACAAAAAGTGTGGCAACCTTTAACTGAATTTTCCAAAACGTGGTAACTCCTTTCGAATATACATATACATATGTATGTCAAAACAAGAAAAAACGTTAACTTCGGTTGCACCGAAGCTAAATACCCTTCACAGGTGCATTTCTGTTAGTAACTATGTGTTCAGTTTGTATGGAAGCTATATGCTATAGTAATCCGTTCTAAACAAGTTTTTTAGAGATTACATTGTTGCCTTAGAAAATAACATATACCAAATTTCGTGAATATATCTTGACAAATGTGAAAGTTTTCCCTACAAGAACTTGATTCCGATCGTTCAGTTTGTATGGCAGCTATATGTTATAGTGGCCCGACATCGGCCGTTCCGACAAATGAGCAGCTTCTTGAAGAGAAAATGACGTTTGCAAAATTTCAAAACGATATCTTAAAAACTGAGAGACTAGTTCGTATGTATACAGACAGACGGACAGACGGACTGACAGACGGACATGGCTAAATCGACTCAGCTCGACATACTGATCATTTATATATATACTTTATAGGGTCTCCGACGATTCCTTCTGGGTGTTACAAACTTCGTGACAAACTTAATATACCCTGTTCAGGGTATAAAAATATTGATTAAACGTATAAAGTTCATTTTCCATATCGCATAGTTTCGACTATTTTTATAAATTTATATTGAAATGAAAATAGGTGGCAACGCTATTCAAAAAATTTTTAATGTCTAGTGTTTAAATTTTTTCGCTTTGAGTTTACAATCAGTCCTATATACAATAAAATTTTTTAAAAATTTCAAAAAGGTGGCAACTCCTTTCGATAATATTTGTCATAGAAGTTTCGAATAAAACCATAAATTTTATTTTCCGTACTGTAAGGTTTCGACAATTTTATATATATTTATATTAAATTGAAAAAAGGTGGCAACCCTTTTAAAAAAATATCCAACCATACTGTTTAAATTATTTCGCATAAAGTTTTGTATTAGTCAAACGATCCTATACAAAAATTTAAATGGATGCACTTGGTATGCGGCGTTCGTGACGGAATTACGTTACTTAAGACAATTTCGTTTTATACGATCAATTTAACTATGTACAAATGTAAAATAAATATGAAAAGAAAAAAATAAAACTTTGAAAAATAATTTGTTCAACTTTAACTTAAAGCACGATTTTATCTAGAGCCAGATATGAGCATACTCAGAAGGTGAAATCATGCATTTGGATTAATAAGAATACCCAAAAACTTAGTTTGTGAAAAATTGATTGACACATTTTTAAGACTACTGTACTTATAGTATATTTGTCGAATTTTATTAAGCAAATTTTAAAATTTGTTTACTATAGTATATATTTAACGAATTTCAGCTACTGGATTGCATAGTGTCTCATAAATATGTCCGCACATACGTTCTGGCTCGAACCACCTCTCTCTATTGTCTCTGTTGGCATTCGCTTTTCACACACGCCCACGCACTCTCCTCTCTACCAAAAACAATATGTTACGGTCATGATTTAAATGAAAGCAGATTGCTGTTTTTGTTGTGTGTGTGTATTTGTATTTGTATTTGTGCATATGTCTTTTATAATTGCCCGCAATGCCACCGTTGACTATGAGCTGTTTTCATGTACGCATCCTCTGTGTGTGTATGTGTGTGTGTGCCAGTTTGTTTGCTTGTTAGATGCACTTTCAACATTTCAACATTTAATACCGTTATACATTCGTTCGTAGAGATGTGAATGGCATGCTCTGTTATGCATGACTATTTCTGCGGGTGTGTTCATAAACCGCAAAACAACAAATAAATCAACGGCATTCAAATGCAGTCGCATTTAAATTTTCGCCCATACGATTTTTTCGCACAAATTTACACGCACACACACAAACATATGTGTTTACAGAACATTTGCATATGGGCATTCAGTTTGCTATGAGCGTTTAGCGTTAAAAACAACAGCCAAAAGGCGTGAAAGCTACTAAATGAAATCTATGGCAATAAAGTGAATTCACTTGAGTAAAATGCAGAAAGAGAGCGATCAGTTTTGAGAGTGGCCTCTTTTCTAGGGCTCATGGAATGTCGGTATGGTTAAAGGTAGAAATTAGAGAATGGAAATATTTGAGTATGAATTTGAGTACAAGTATTATTCGCATTGAATATGAATATTAATATGAGTACAAGCGTGAACTTGAGTATGAATATATAAACATTAATATGATTACGAACCAGCAATGGGAACCGCTGTCAACGATATGCTGACGATATTGTTATTATAGCTATAAGGCAATTTGAGGATTCTCTCTGCGATATCGTACAAAAAGAGAATTAGGTCTGGGTTGATGCAGTGGGGTTTCACTGAACATCAAATCCACGAAACCATCTTCCCGTTTACGAGGCGCAAATTCTGTCAGGGCTCGGGCATATAACCCTGAGGCCAGAGAGATAGAGATGACTAATATGGTCAAATACCTTGGTCCCACGCTGGATTTCACTCTACGGTGGAATCAACATGTTGACCTGATTATCTGCGTGTCGGGTGCCATGTGCAGATGCCGGACTGCGGCACTTGAAGTCATGCTGACACCACTTCATCTAGTAATCGGTAATCAGGTAGCCAAAGACACACTGCTTCAAATGACAGCTGAAGGGTAAAAGTAAGGTAATCTCTTCCCACCAAGGGACAATATTATCAAAAGCGTACACTTAAACAAGAAGTTAAAGGTCACCCTTATCAGCAAAACTAGACAATCAAGTGGTATACCGACGTCTTGAAAATGTGGGATAGAATTGGTGCAAGAGTTGTAGGACCACGCACCAAACTCTCCACACCTACATATGTAAAGTTTTCCCAGCATTATCTAAGCAGAGATTTTTGCTATAAGTCCGTCCCTAGACTTAAACCTCCAACGCAACTATCGCAACGAATATATGGTTATTCTCAGCGACAGTTAAGTGGCACTTGAAGCGATCTCTACCTACGATATCAAATCGCTACTTGTGTTCGACTGTATAAAATGGCTGAACAGTCTATCAAATCGCAACCAACCAACCAATAACTAATCGCATCCATACCGTTAAGAAGTTGTTACGCAAGGATGAA
Organism: Bactrocera tryoni; assembly: GCF_016617805.1. Classification (NCBI taxonomy): domain Eukaryota; kingdom Metazoa; phylum Arthropoda; class Insecta; order Diptera; family Tephritidae; genus Bactrocera; species Bactrocera tryoni. Next base: position 51,004,768 of record NC_052499.1, read on the forward strand.
GGAATGAGCAGTGAGTGGTATAGGCAACAATTCCAAGGCATGCGCCATGCCAATGGATGGTTTGTGATGGATGCTAATGGATGCTCACAACCTTAATAGATTTAAACAAGTAATCAACCTCAGGTTACTTGTCGCATTCCTATCTTCTTGTGCAAATTGTCGGTTCTACGGCAAGGAACTTAAAACTATAGAGCACTTACTAATTGGTTGTAGACGCAGGATATTTTCAAAATAAAGGCCCTCGGATCCATGTTTCTAAATAGGCATCGCATCGCCTCAATTGCACCTAGCAGTATATTGGAATTTATCAATATGCTGGGGCTAAGTGAGTCGTTGTGACTTATGTATCTAGTAATGAATATGAATATGATTATGAGTAATACCATGACCGACACTTAATTACACGATTTCGGCTGTTGAGTAGTTTATCCTACTTCGTCTTCTTTACTGGCGTAGACACCGCTTACGCGATTATAGCCGAGTTAACAACAGCGCGCCAGTAGTTTCGTCTTTTCGCTACTTGGCGCCAATTGAACATCCCAAGCGAAGCCAGGTCCTTTTCCACTTGGTCCTTCCAACGCAGTGGAGGTCTTCCTCTTCCTCTGCTTCCCCGGCGGGTACTGCGTCGAATACTTTCAGAGCTGGAATGTTTTCGTCCATCCGGACAAAAATCTTTCGCAGAATCTTTCTCTCGGAAACTCGCAACAATGACTCATCAAGATGTGGTCATCGTCTAAGCCTCTGCACCGTATAGCAGGACGGGAATTATGAGCGACTTATAGAGTTTGGCTTTTGTTCCACTAGAGAAGACTTTAACTTGTGCAGCTCGAATTATTCTCTCCAGCAGCAGATTGAAGAAGTCGCACGATAGGGAGTCGCTTTGTCTGAAACTTCGTTTGGTATCGAACGGCTCGGAGAGGTCCTTCCCGATCCCGACGGAGCTTTTGGTGTTGTTCAATGTCAGTTTACGCAGCCGTATTAGTTTTGCGGGGATACCAATCACTTTCACGAATCTTTTCCAAGATTTGGCGCATGATGAATATCTGGTCGGTTGTTATTTGCCAGGTCCAAGGGCACACTGATAAGGTCCAATCAGCTGGTTGACGGTGGGCTTTAATCTTTCACACAATACGTTTGATATGCCATCCAGCAGTCTAGATAAGTGTTCCCTCCATAATTTAAGTATGCTCTGGGCATCGGTCACTAGATCACCGATGGTTCTACAAGAGTCCTAGTTTATCCCGCTAATCTTATAAATTTAACAAGATTTCGCCATACACAAATGCCACTTCATCTAAGTGATTTGAAACTGATCCACTCTAAATCTCTCGGTGCGACTCTGATTTTGACAGCATTGGAAATCTTTTATATTATCACAGCTGATTTATAGGGAAAATATTTAAAAGAAGACGGCTTTTATTAAAAAAATACTATATAACAATATTTTCTTTTAATAAACATTAAGCGATATGAATTCCTGAATGGCAAAAACATCTGTTTTATCATCTGTCCAACGTCAGTGAGACCGGCTGGATTAGTGAAGAGATTAAATGTAATCTAATCACATAAAACTTTTGGTGGAAACATGTTATAAGATTACGAATATGAATACGGTTGTGATTATGAATGAAAAACTAATTTGAATATTAATCTAAGTATGAATAATTATTCTGAATACTGACTAGAGTTCAAATATGAGTAAGAATATGAATATATGATTATTAAAATAATATATTTTTAATATTGTTGGAACTATGTTAAGGGGTTCTTCTAGTATGACAGCTTAAAAAAGGCGATTTTTGGAAAAAAAATTTAAGGACACGGATTAAAATTTTGAAGAAAAACATTTAAAAATGTCCTTTATTTCCGCAGTTATTACAATATTCTATTAGACTGAAATCTAAAAAAGTTTTCTACCAGAATGGTCTATAGGCAACATAAACAAAAAAATCAAAAAACAAGAAAAAACGTTAACTTCGGTTGCACCGAAGCTAAATACCCTTCACAGGTGCATTTCTGTTAGTAACTATGTGTTCAGTTTGTATGGAAGCTATATGCTATAGTTAACCGATCTGAACAATTTCTTCGGAGATTACATTGTTGCCTTAGAAAATAACATATATCAAATTTCGTCAATATATTTTGTCAAATGTGAAAGTGGTCCATACAAGAACTTTATTCCGATCGTTCAGTTTGTATGGCAGCTATATGCTATAGTTAACCGATCTGAACAATTTCTTCGGAGATTACATTGTTGCTTTAGAAAATAACATATATCAAATTTCGTGAATATATCTTGCCAAATGTGAAAGTTGTCCATACAAGAACTCGATTCCGATCGTTCAGTTTGTATGGCAGCTAATGCTATAGTTAACCGATCTGAACAATTTCTTCGGAGATTACATTGTTGCCTTAAAAAATAACATATATCAAATTTGGTGAATATATCTTGTCAAATGTGAAAGTTGTCCATACAAGCATTTGATTCCGATCGTTCAGTTTGTATGGCAGCTATATGTTATAGTGGTCCGATATCGGCCGTTCCGACAAATGAGCAGCTTCTTGAGGAGAAAATGACGTTTGCAAAACTAGTTCGTATATATACAGACAGACGGACAGACGGACAGACAGACAGACGGACATGGCTAAATCGACTCAGCTCGACATACTGATCATTTATATATATACTTTATAGGGTCTCCGACGATTCCTTCTGGGTGTTACAAACTTCGTGACAAACTTAATATACCCTGTTCAGGGTATAAAAAGAAGAAACTCTAACTTCATTCGATGGGTGAAGCTCAGCGCGTCATGCTGATCCTTTAAATACATGTCTTCGATGTTTTTCCCATGTTACAAACTTCGAGGTAAGTTTAATATTCATTGTTCAAGGTATAAAAATTAAATTTTACCAAAAATTTTGTTTGTTTTTGTACTGCCAAAATCCGAGTTTTGATTAAAAACCTGTTAGACCATTATACGGAAACTTTAGGTATCGATATACTTTCAAATTAAATATAAATTGCGTGTATTAAAGGCATAATTTCTCTAAAAAATATGTAAAATATCTTACACAACTAGAAAAGTAAATAAATTGCCTGCATACAACAATAGTTTGTTGTAAAAAGTTCAGTATTAGAATGAAACCTTTAATACTCTACGCTATGCGTACTAAGCTTCATATACCTACATACATATGTACACACATAAATCACGACTAAATTAAATCTGAACAATTCAAGCCAAATCTCGTTTCTTTAGTCTACAAAAGCTTTCGTGTGCACAGAAGGTCAAAATGAGCACAAACAAAGAAAAAAAGCGAAAAATAGGGCTGCTGAAAGTAGCCACCATAAAAATAACTGTAACGAACGGAAATAGCACTTTGACCCACAGGCGCCACAGCCAAATGGAGCACGCTGGAGCGCGCGGTCGCTTGGCCCATAATAATAAACTATAAAAACACTTGTGCAAATGCGTTACCCACTAAATGGCGGCTGGACGAAAATCAACAATGGACGGGAAGTGAATACACATGTGTCTAGCTAGATATCGGACATGCAATATACATATGCATATATACTTATATCGATATATATTCATATATATTGGCTTGGACTAAACAGTAATATCTATATGGCTATATTTTGTATAAGTATATCCCGACAGCTCTGTATATGGTAATCCTAGTATAAGGTAACTGATTATGTAACTGATTGGCCGTATCTGAAAGTTTATATTATTAAGAGTATGTAATTGTTGAAATTTGTTAAAAAATATTCTTAAAAAACAATGCACAAGGAACACATATTACAAATAGACTTTGCTCCGCGGGTTGCTTTTAGATGAGTCGCTTTTTCTAACTTCCTACACATGTTTGTAATTTTGTATTTTTATGCCTCTGTCTATATAGCAGGCATTGTGTTCTTGTTGTGTTCTTGGTGCAAAAGCCCTTCAGCGTTTGTTGGCTGTGGAACCAGGCATATTACTATATTGTCCTGTCTGGCAATGCGGCATTGTGTTCGGCTAATAGTATTCCCTATTGTGCGGTTTCTTTGTATTTTATATTTGGCGATTCTCCTATTTGATAACAACGTTTACTCGTAACAAGAGCATTTTTAAATTAAAATTTTATTTTCTACAGAATTTTCATATATTTTGAAACTATTTTTGTTCATATATAGTATACTACTCAAACTGTTTTAAAGAAAAAAACAGAGAAACTTCAATTTTAATGGAAAATGTTTATTAAGATTCGAAAGAACATTCTTTCGCATTTATTTCTTGAAGACTATTTCTTTCAAATGTTGGCCGCGGCTGCGTCTCAGATGGTCCATCCGTTGAGTCCAATTCTCGATGATTCGTGTGAGCATTTCGATCTGGGCGGCCAATCGACCGGCTCGAAACGTGAAATTATCTGCTCAACAAAGTGTTCTCTCAATAAATCCATTGATTGATGCAATGTGGGGGAAGTGCCGCCATATCCCTGACACCAAATTTCGACAAGATCACGAACTTTCGGGCATTAAATTGTCGGTTGTCGGCGCGATAACGGTCGTCATTGACGGTTGCGTTCTTACCGGCATTAGTGTTGAAGAAATAAGGACCGCTGATTTCACCGGCCTTACAAACCATACCAAACCGTTGTTTTTCTGTATGAAATATCAGCTCTTGAATCTCTTCAAGTTGCTCTTCATTCCCAATGCAGCGATTTTGCTTGTTTACATATGTACCTATTGAGCGAGAAGCGGACCTCATCGCTGAACAAAAATAGGCTCCAAAACGCCGAATCTTCTTGAAACTTTTCAAGAACCCATAAAACATAGCGATGTGGAGTTAGGATTGTTGAAGAACAGATTTTACTCACTCTCGGTACCAAAGTACACTAAGTTGGAGGTTCGATAGTTATTTTTTCAAATAATTATTATGTCAGATGTAAGCCCATTTTATCATCGGAAAAAGTCAATTAAGTTGCTTAAGGCTCTCATATTCAACATCTCGGGTCTGGAAAAGCTTTAATGTATTTATGAAAGTACGGGATGGTCTCAAACTTTTAGGGTAAACAGTGAGACATTTGCAACGCAACATTTTTATATAAATATGCTTTTAGCCTGTCCACTAAATCAAAAGGCTTATTTTCTGCTTAGACATTTCGTATATTGAATAAAAGTTTGCCGCAAAGGTAATTCCACTAACTTACTGCTAACAGTTTCTGGCAGACTCACACCCCTCGGTGCTGTAACTCGCTAGTCAATAGAATCGCACATTTATTCGCTGATTTCTTTTCAAGTCGCGCCGCAAAGTGATCACGTAATTTACGAGTTGCGAGCTAAGCGAATAATTTTCAACTTTAGTGGACACACGAACGAACAAAACGAAAGAAATATTCGTAAACTTTTAGCGAATTGTGAGCACGTTCGCTCAGCGTTAAGCCGCTGTGAATTGAGTAACTGATGAGTTTTATTGAATTTTCGATGCGATGATGAAGAGAAGTTGTATTTTTTATACAGTTATTCTTTTGCTATGGAAGCAAATAACAAAGAACACTCGCTAATATATGAAAATTAGTGTGCGGTATGAACAAAACTTACCATTTTGCTCTTGTTGAATTACTAGGGAATTTTCAAACAATCGCAGTCAAAATCTTTCGATGAACAAACTGTGTATACAAAGTCGGACGGCCAGGAAATCTGTGACGAAATTCATGTTGTGCCAAAGTCACCGACCGATTATTGGTCGAATAAATAGTCACCAATAACCCGCGTTATGGAGCAGTGTAGCGTACCATTGTTTATTTACGTGTACATATTTCGCATGTGTTTACTACACAAATCTCAAAACAGAATTGACATTAAAGGTCAATTGCAAAACTTATAGCATCTTCTGATAGGAGGATTTCTTTTGTTATAAAGACCAGGGGATCCGGTCGCGTGTTGCTGTGGTACACATTTTAAACTTGATTTGAGGCTTGATTTTGAATACACAAATTGGAAATTGTTTATGAATTTCATTGGAAAAATAACGAATTTAAAGCTGCTTTGTCAATGTCTGGTTACCAGCCTGTCTGTCTCAATAGTGCGTCCATTTAATAGAGTTTTCACTGTATCTCTTATTTATGAATTGTTTTTACCGTCTTACCTTCTAAGTTGGTTCGAACTGAACACAATGTGCAAAATTTTACTAAAATCGGTTCAGTAGTTTAGGGATACATCGCGTCAAACAACGTGACACGTACATACTTTTTATATATAAAGATATATACATAAATATATAAATATATTTATATACAGTACTGGGCGTAAGTTCGCTTTTCTTTATTTGATTGGCATGCAATTTCTATATTCTATATATATAAAATGCTATAAAGAGTTGATTTGTAATATCATTGGAATATCATTTTTGTTTATAAAAAGTTTATGAAAGTGCAATTATATAAAAAACATGCCAAAGTGATAAATGATTGATGTCACTAAAGGGCAAATAAAGCTTTATCACTGCAGAATCAAAGCTCCAGGCAAATATAGGCCATTGTGGGATTCAGCCAGACTACTCTCGCAGATTTCATAAAAAAATTTAGGAGCATGGGTGGGAGAAAAAGGATCTAGAAGCGTCCGAAAAACGTTTATTGTCCAAGACAGACTCAGTCGACCGTCTTGTCTACCAGATCGCTTTGAATCTGATATTAAAAAGGACCTCAGTGATTCGACAGAAGCGATAGCGGATGCATCAACGATTCGCCGGAGACGCAGAGAGGCAGGACGAAACTGACGACGTCCTGCAAAAAAACTTTTTTGAGCCAACGATTGGAAAAACAGCAGCATGTATGGGCGAAAGCGCATTATAAATGGTCAATGGAAATGTGGCATTCGGTAATTTTCTCGGATGAATCCTAGTTTAATATCTTTGGAGCTATTGGATGTATGCATCTATCCATGTATGGAGGACGTCAGGCAAACGGTTGAGTGGAAAATGTCTACAAACAACAGTACGCCAGCCAGTAAGCAGGATGGTCTGGGTCTGTTTTTCTTATATTGGACCAAATTGAATACATTTAATTGAAGGAATAGTCAACGATTGAAAACCTGTGGAGGACTATGAAAAGACAGGTAGCTGCACAGAAGTCGAAGAACAAAAACAAACTGAATTCTGTCCTTTTGAAGTCGTCCTGTGACGACATTGAGGTCGGATTATTATTATGGACTATATCGCTATACATGACTTCGATATAAAAGAGTGGTCACCAAGATTTTTCTTATCTAAAAAAATTTGCCGATTTTCTTGCAATAATTTTCAAATATAACGCAAATTTTTAGAGAGGAATGGCTCTACACTTCCTTTGTCTTGACAACAATAGAAATTGTCACTTGCACTCAATTCGTTCACCGGCTGAGGCGAAATTTATTTTCAAAGCACGCACAGACAGCCCCAATATTGCTTTTGTTTCTTTTTCTCCAGCCGCTGCAATCATATTTCTACAATTTTCAGCCACTTTTCCATCTATCTGCCGATTTCTTTTGTTTTCCTTTGTTTGATTTCATTTAATTTGATTAAATACGACGGCGGCCAGGTGTGAGTAAGATAAAAGAGCAAATAGACAGCGTTGAAACGTGGAAAAATAATTGTTGGAGATTGTCGAAAAAAATTACTATATACGTGTACATATCTATATGAAAATACTTATAAAACTTTTATTATTTTGACTTATTTCATGCGTTCGTTCGCTCTCCATCCAATCTTTGCCCGCTCACTCGGCAGTCATGTATTGTTGAGGGCATCAGGCGGCATCTGCTTGGCAGCTCTTTAAGCTTCTTTAGTCAGCCGTCTTCTGTCTGTTCGCTTAAGCAAATATCCTGACATTTTGGAAAGCTATAATCCGCCAGCATCAATCTACTAGCTGCTGCTTCAATTGTGACTGTTGCTCAACTTGTTGTCAGAAGAAATCTTTATACTCGAGTACATACATACATGCTTATACCCTGAACAGGTTATTTAAAGTGATATTAAGTTTGCCATGAAGTTTGTAATACCAAAGAGGATACGGAGGACGCTATTAAGTATATACATTCATGGCGGTATGTCTGTTTAGATATACCGGAACTAGTTTCTTAGTTTTTGAGATATCGATCTGAAATTTTCGAGTGCTGCTATGGAAAACCTTTTTATTCGAGGATACCTTTATCGAATTAGCGTTACCAACTGGACGATCAAACTTTAAGCTTTGTCTGGAAAAGTTGTTTATTTGATGAGATATCTAGAAAAAAAATGTATAAAGGTTCTTCTCTAAGGCAACTTAACAATTTTCTTAAATATTTTTTAGATCGGTCGACTACAGCATATAGCTGTCAGACAAATTGGCATGTCAAAATCAAGTTTTTCTTGAGAAAAGTGCTTTATTTAACAAAATATCCTCTCGAAATTTGGTATATATGTATTATAAACCAAAACAATCCTACAATAATTTGAAAAATTTGTTCAGAACGAACTACTCTAAGATATAGCTACCATACAAACTGAACGATCAAAATCAAAGTTTTGTATGGAAAAGTTTGCTATTTGTTGAGATATCTTCACGAAATTTGGCATGACATATTGCCTAAGTAATTGGGGTAATATTCGAAGAAAATGTTCAGATTGGATTACTATAGCATACAGCTGCCATATAAACTAAACGTTCAAAATCAAGGCCTCGTATAGGAAACTTTTTTATTCGACAAGATATCTTCACGAATTTTGGCATGAATTATTGTCATTAGCAAAGGTGTAATCGTCAAAGAAATTGTTCAGATCGAACCACTCTAAGATATAGCTGCCATACAAACTGAACGATCAAAATCAACGCTTTGTATGGAAAACTTTTTAATTTGAAGAGATATCTGCAAAATTTCGCATAGGTGCTTGTCTAAGACAACGCAATATTTTCCGTAAAAATTATTTACGTACAAACTGACCGCTGAAAATGAAGTTAAAGTTTCTTTATACAGTTTTCTGCTATAAGAGGTCCATCTGTAAAAGGTATTACAGCTTCGTTGCGGCCGAAGTTAACGTTTTTTTTCGTCTTTTTCTCCTGCTTGCTCTTTTTTGTATTTCCTGTTTTTTTTTTATTCGACTGCTTGTGCTCTTTGTGTCGCTGGCAGTCTGCCATTCGCCTATGAGTTTTACTTCACCGGTTTATTGCTTAATACTTTCACTACTTGATCGCGCCACTGCGTTTTATGAAACGATCACATACACACAATTATATATAAAACGATATATAAATATATAAATATATACATACGAATACTCAACAAAGGAAATAGCCAAATGCTTTAATCTACTTTCAAAATCTGGCGTTCGCTTGGGAGCAGTAAGCGTATAAGCACTTCAAATGCACACTAGCGAATTCGATATTTATATATGCGTGTGTGCGTGTTTGTGTGTGTGAGTGAATTTATTATGGCCGCACATTCCAGCAGCGTGCATCATTACGATTCGCTGGCACACGTATTGGTGTGTAGAACCATAAAATTCCACAAACGCACTCACACGAACGCATAGTCATCAATACGCGCGAGTATTTTCCTCTGATGTGATGCCATTTCCTTTTGTCTTATTAAATATTTCTTGCTTTTACTTGTTTTTACTGTTTTTTTCTGCTTTTTCCTTTTGCGCTTCATATTCAAAAGGGGGAAATCCATCATTATTGATGGAATAATGGCAACAATATGATTTGGTATTATTGCATTATGGCAATAAGCGCACAGCAAAAACAGCAGTAGCGCCGACACACACATACATGCACATATCCGTTCACTTTCATGTTGGCACGTGTGTGGCGTGAGTTTAAGTGGCAGCGCATCAAAAATTCGTGGCGTTGATAAGTTGCCTGCAGCGCAGCTGTGAATGCTTTTAGAAATTCATTCGAGCAATAAGGATATTGCTAATACATAAAAGCCGTTCGATTGCCGCAGCAAGACAATACAGGCGTCGCAATGCAGGAAATGAGCTATAAGCAGCCGGCAATGTGTGTGATGGCTGGGTGTGGTTAATGGTGGCATGATGGCATGATGGCACTCTGGTTTGTTCACGCTTGGTGTGGGAAAGAGCGGAGCAATTTCATCTGTGAACGACGTGTTGGTATGGCGGTAGTGCACTCGACTATTGCGTTCATGGAATTTTTATTGGAAATATGTTGAGTGGAATATTTCACCGTTACTACAGCATAACTAAGCAGATAAGTATGTATGAAGATGCAATTCGATAGGAGGACAATGCGAAAAATGAAGATTTATTGAGAAAACAAAGCAAGTGACGCACACACCGAGTTATAAATTTTTTTTAAATCATATTTCAAATCAATAATTAAGGCATCCATACTCCGCTTCTCTGATTTGTATATGAAATAAGTTTAAATGAAAGAAAATATTGAAAATAAAGTTGAAACTAAAATTTACTTATTTAAAATCAATCGATTGCAACGAAATTGTGTAACGCAACAAAAGTTCGTCGCGTTCTCAATACGCAAAAAGTGAACTTGATGAAAGCTGAACTTCTGTGTATACATATTTTTTTATCATTTTATACTCTTGCAACTCGCAATAATCAAAGCTCCGGAGATTACATCAGACAAATATGGTAGTTGGGTGAAGTATTGACCCGATTGTATCTATTTTGGCCAGTAACACATGCTGAAAAAATGTGCCCTGGGTTTTAGCTTATATATAGTACATCATCAATCATATGGGGAACCCCGCCGAATGTTCGAAAATCCTGATATTAGCTATTTGGGGGCTAGGTCAAGTTTTCGTTCAATTTTATCTACTTTTTACACAAAGATATACTGTTATGAGTAAAACGTGTTCTCTTTTTTTCACTCACTCTCATTAACTCACAGATTGGCCAATATATGCTGTGTAAAGTCAGCCGGAAATTCGAAAATCTTTATATTAGGTATATGGAAGCTCAGAGAAGTGGTGGCCCGATTCAACCCATTTTTGACACACAAAAATAATATTATCAGGAGAGAATTTTCTCTGAATTATCTCATTACATATCCAATACATTGACCGATATTATCAAATTGTCAATGATAGCTTCTGTAGTCCACATTCCCGGTATTTGGGGCTTGCGCAGTTCTTGCTGGCTTTGGATAATTTTGAGCCATATGGTGGGCTACTTTAAAGGATTTATCAGTGCAAAGTTTTATACCGTTATATCAATTGCTTCGTGATTTGTATAATAGAAAATGGACGTTTTCAATGTATTCTCATTGCTAGGACATGGTTATAACTAGACTCTCTGTAGGTAACTCCGTTATAATTTATATAATATTATCTGAGCACCCAGACATAAAGGAAAAAAAAGACAGATGATTTAGCACTCTCAGGAGCAGTTGGAAATACAGTTCTCCTAAACTGATCCACGACGTTCCGCTCCTTCTGTTGAAAGAAATGGACGCATTCAAACACATCAGGTCTTGGAACACTACCAACACTGGTCATAGCACAAATTTACAGTGGGATAGTGTTGGTGGTGACCGAAAAGCTTTTGCTTCTAAGCAAAAGGGAATATGTTAAGAATCATCACAGGGCATCCCTTCTCGAAACTGTGTTTTTGAAATCGGTTGGCAATATTTCTCGAGAACTACTTAACCGGTCTTCAGGGAATTTTACTCAGGTCTATAAGATACAATTATTAAAGACTTGGATGAAGGATTTTTTTTTCGAATACAACTATTTAAAAAAAAAAATGTCACAACATTTTCACTGAAATTTTTATTTTTTTGTAAAAATATCTGCCAAAAATCTAATTTTCAGTTATTTATTCCTTCATCCAAGTTCTAAATTAATATTTTAACTAAAACGCGTATTTTTCACTTTAGATGATCCTACAGGAAGTTATTCTGCCAACGTGGCTGCATCTTTTTACAGAGAGGTCACCGGAAATGGCGTCGCAATGGCCGAGTTTATACTATTTTTTCCCAATGATTTCAGAATTTGTTTGCTAACTTTGTGAAATTCTAATTCTAATAAAATATTTAGTTTTTTATATGAAAAAAAAAAATGTTAAAAAAGTTTTGTTTTTTCATGCGGTTGTATTCGATCTAAAACTTATATAATAACAAAAAATAATCTTTATATATAAAATACACAATAGACCAAAGGTCGCGGTGCATTCCTCATATTAATCAATTATATATAAAAATTACGTGTCAAGTTGTTTGTCCGCATTGGACTGCTAAACTACTGAACCGACTTTAGTAAAGTTTAACACACTATGTCCAGTTTGAACCAACTTAGAAGAAAGGATAGTAAAACCAATTCATAAATAAAAAATACAGTGAAAGCTATAATAAATGGACGCTCAATTGAGCGGACAACTCTATTAACTGGACAGACAGGCTAGTAACCAGACATTGAGAAAGCAGCCCTAAATTCGTTATTTTTTCCAATGAAATTTATTTGTATGAACATATTCAAAATTAAACCTCAAGTACAACCCCTTGGATTCTCATACCGACAAAAACGTTTTCGCCATTATTCGTAAATAAAATTTTCACTGATCAAGTCTTAATCTAAATGAAAAGATCGAAATTGGAAAATATTTTTAGAAGAAAATTGTTTATGTATAACTAAGTAATGTATTGGTATGATGAGATTGTGAGGCCTGAGCTAAATAAATTTGGAACTAAAACAAGTCAACTTAGTCATGTCCAACTGTCTGTCTATTTACATATACACGAATTAGTCCCCAGTTTTTTAGATATTGAACTGAAAATTTGCACAAGTCCTTTTCTTCGCTGAGAGGTGTTAATCTCGATAGCATCGAAAAATTTGAAGAAACAGCGTTTGAAAATCATCGTGTTGGCATTGCAGATGTAGAAAAGTGTCTCCACGTCTCTTACGAAACGACTCAGAAAGTTTTGGTGAATATTTTGAGGCTTTGCTGGAACGGCCAATATCAGACTTATTTATCTGATAAAGTATCTACACAAAATTTGGCGCAGATTAGTACACAAATAAAGTAAAAATATTGTTAAAATCTCCGAACATATACAAACTTCTCAAAATCGAGATAGGGATCTTTACACCCTGAGCTGTGTACATTAATTGTGCCACAAATTTTGTAACAGCCAAAGGGAAATGCGGAATACCATATGAAGTATACCTATACATACAGGAAAATGATTAGCGAGACGAGCTGAATCAATTTAGCCTTGTACTGGAACTAGTTTCACCAATTTCGAGATATCGATCTGAAATTTTGTTCCAAATAAGCTGCTAAATTGGCGGACTGCCGCTATTGGACTATACGTACAATACTCGTA